>NC_056743.1:287690919-287873419 GCF_019279795.1 Protopterus annectens
GCTAGATTTGTATAGGCCCTAGGGCTGATAGCCTAGTACCAACCTATGAACCTATTGTAATGGCACTGCACATGGCTGGCTCAACCACATAACCTACTATCTACAGATCCATTAGTCTCACTACCCTCATACGTAAAAGAGTGGAACATATTATCTCAGACCTCATTAACCTGGGCAATGGAGATCTCTTAACCTTGCACTCCCATCAACTTGGCTTTGTCAGAAGATCATGCCTCTTTAACCTAAACAATTTCTTTGAAAAAAAAGTCACCAAAACAGTATATAGTAGTTATTCCGTATATAAACCATATCCGGACATGGCCAATGCCTCTGACATTATTCATCATGCAATCATCATTAGCAGCTTTGTACACATTTTTAGTTTTTATATATAGATGTATATATATTTCTTATTTTACATACTGTTTAATTTGAACAGTCATGTGACATGTTGTGCAGAGATTATCTAACGCTTGTAGAGTTATTTATGAGACAGTTTTAAAATTATTTAAAGATGTTTAAATGTGTATGTTCTTTTTTTCTGATGAAGTTATGTTTATTAAAGAATGAACACACTAAACATCTGGATAAATTTGTTCTCTTGGTGAAGTATTTGTGTTTTTTAGTTTTTTTCCCTTATAAATTTCTTGTTCTCTTGTTTTGGAGTTTTTAATTTATCCAAATGTTATGATAAACTAGAAAGTTCAGCTGTTTGTAAGGCATTAACTTGTAGCAGTAGATCTCAGAGGAGAAATGCTTGCAGTGGTAAGATACCTTACCTTTCCCCATCTCATTGACAATAATGTGAACAACTTTATTATAGTTGATTTTATAAGGCCATTACACCACTAAATTTCCATTACTATCATGGCAGTGTTTGTGCTTCTGGCACAGGCCTACTACAGTCACAATTCCATACAAGGGTGAAAAGAGGCTTGAAGAACAAAAGAGGTCTGTTAGCAGTGATGGCTGTGTATGAGTGCATTGCACACTTTATGAGGTTCTATGGAAAGTCGGCACACAATAAGAGAAGGGCTTCAAAGGGACGAAAGTAGTTATGGATGGAAAGAAAAGCACCTAAAGTAGGTAAACATTATAGCTGCTTAGAAATGCAGAAGCATCAGCTTTTTATTAGCTTTTCAAATCAGATCTTCAAAAATTATAATTAGTGATATGCAGTGCTAAGAATGGGGTCTACTTCACGTTGTCGTAAGCTGACAATATCGAGTCTGATATTGTCAGCACAACAAATTCAAAAGTGAAGAACATTGTGCAAGTAAATGGAAATCTTCGTAAGGGGTGATTTCCATTTACCTCAATGTAGTGCAGTCTCGGATTTGCTATATTTAAGTAGGGTGGTGTGGGGGTGCAGGGGGGCTTGCCCCCCTGCCTACGCCATTTATTTTTTTTATTTTTTTTTTTTTACATTATTCAATGTTTTACTTAATCGATCAATAAAGTTCGACCTTTATTGATTCGATTAAGTAAAATTTCAATAACGTGATATAGACGCCTAAGAATGGCCAGGTTGTAACAGCTTTGCATCTTTAGGTGTGTAGCCACCTCTGTCTAGCCTGTCAGTCTGATGCAAGCTGACAGGCTAGACACAGGTGACTAGCCTTTCACTCTGATACAGATTCCTGCACTGGGGCAGGCAATGACATCATACTGAGACTGCAAAGTCTGAAGCTCCATACCTACAACCCCAGGTCCATCTAGCAGCTGAACAAGCGCATAATCACTCATACCTAGACCAGGGTCCCACACACAAGCCCACTTGAGAGTCCTCCTGGACCTAGGCAAATCAGTCAAGATGGTGAGAGCAAAACTGAATGAAAGTAAGTTTTAGCCTGGAGTACCTCCAATCTATGATCAGATGACTCAAGGGCTTCTTCCCATAACTGGGAGGTAAGATGCTCAGGCAATGGAAAGCTAGTGCAAACAACTTAAGATGCACTGCACAGGCTAGTAGCCAGGGGTGTGTTTCTCCTAGGCTTCAAGTCCCTCACATTAACACAGAACCACAGCAGAAATTAAACCTGTGAGTCAAGGATGATTATAGGCATGGGAGACAAAGGAGGCTGAGAGAATCTGGTCCTACTTCAAGAAAAAAATAGCCCTTCCACATACAATCTCAGGAGGAACTCCAACCCAACAATTCTGCATCAAATGAGGTCCTCCTACTAGCCTCATTAGGTGCCTCCTTCTGCTATTCTAGAATTCAAAAATATTTAAGAGAAAAAAAATCACAAGTGAAGGCAAGAATGGTGTACTACACAAAGCAATGATCAAAAGCTAGAAGCAACACAGAGCTGCTGGGCATACATGTAATTAAGTAGTTAACACATATCATGGGAAGTATCATCACTGTTACTACTCCATTTATGAGCAAATTTCTTGAAAAAGATGCCAAACGCTTTCTGGTGGACAACATGAAACCAATCACAGGGCTGACCAGGGAGGGTCTCTGATATTAGATTTTCTGTTGTGGAAAGACAGCTTTTTTAAGACTGCCTCTAGACTGAATTCTGTTAACTAAATGTACTGGGAAGACACATTTGCCACATGGCAGGTAACTTACTAAGATTTTTAGCTAGCCCCATTTTGAGAGAGGGGAAAACAAAACAAAACAAATAAAAAGAACCGACACCAATTAGTGTAAGTAGAAGCATGGGCAGTAACATGAGTCTTAGCATGGATAACCTCAAATTCAGATTAATTAGGGCCTGTATTAGCAGCTGTCTATTTGGCGCAAGTGTTCCTTTTAGGTATTATTTGAAAATGTACAGAGTTCTGTGTGTTTGTATTAAGTTAACAGGTTACGGAGATGTTGTGGACATGCTTTTGTTTTTAACAAAAAGTCTTGTAAAATGGGACATAGGTTCCAATGATGATATTAAGAAAAACGCTGTATAAAGGAATAATCTGCCAAACATTAATGTGTGAATGTATCACAGGAGCTGGAAAAAGACATTCATAAAAGACGCCATATATAATAGATGGGAATAATGACTTCTTACCATAATGGCGACACTTTCCATATTATCTAGGAATGTGAATGGTCTCACGGGTATAGGCAAAAAGGAAAGAATGCTTAATTATATTAAGAAATGCAGACTGCAAGTAACAATGCTACAGCAGACACATTTGGAAAGAAATGAGCAAGTTAATTTGATACATAATGGATTGCATGGTGGATACTCTGCAGAATATCAGGGATAAAAGAAAAGAAGAGTACTTATATTAATTTATAGAGAAGCTCCAGTAATGACAGAAGAGGAAAACAAAAACATAATAATAGCAGACTTGTAGTAGTAAGGGGCTGTTGGCATGCATTTATATTCCACCTAAAACCACTATTTTGGAGCTTAAAAGATTTTGAGACATACTTAGCTTTCATAGGTTCATAGGTTCATAGGTTCATAGGTTCATACTAGGCTATCTGCCCGAGGGCATTTATAAGCCTAGCCCATTGTTTTGTGGCTTACGCCACCCCTTTAGTATGGGGAACTATACCCATTATTTTGCTGTGCCTCTGTCGAGCAGTGACACTGAGGTAATTCCTGGGGTATATCTGCGATCTCCCATCCATTGGTCAAGATTTCTCTTGAACAAGGCCAGCGAGGTGCTCTGCCTCACATGTACCGGGATTTTGTTCCACAGCATAGGGAGTCTTTGGGTGATGAATCTATCCCTCCAGCACGTCCTATTAATAGCCGTGTCGAGGTTTAAGTCTCCCGCCCTTGTGGCTCTGATGGATCTAGATTTTTGAGGTGAAGCATATTCATCAAATCTGGGTTTGACATGGCCTTGTATGTTAGGCAAAGGTCACCTCTGAGCAAGCGGTGGCGACTGAATAGAGCTGGAGTTCTTTCAGTCGGGCAGCATAGGACAGATTTTTGAGACCCTTTATCCTTTTGGTGAGGAACTTTTGTGGCCTCTCCAGCTGCTGCAAGTGTCGGGTCAGATACATTCCGAATGGGGCATTGTACTCAATCATTGGTCTGATGAGTGATGAGTAAAGGGAGACTATGACCTCCCTTGATCTAGATGAGAATCCCTTCATGATAAGGTGGGCAATGTAGAAGGACTTCCTAACTACTTTAGCTACATGGGTGTCGAATGACAGACTACTATCAACCTGGGTCCCCAGGTCCCTGATAACTTCTTCTGTGCTCAGTGGATTGCCACCTATTTGGTAGCTAGGGGTAACCTTGTTTTTCCCAAAGGGTATGACTATGCATTTTTTGGCATTTAACTTTAGGCCGTGGCTCTGGCACCATTTATCCGTTTCTGTGAGACCCTTCTGAAGGATATCTGTGTCAGATGTGTTTTCTACTATGGCACCCAGTTTGCAGTCATCTGCAAACTTTGTCAGCCATAACCCTCCTGTGTTTGCTTGTACTTCAGAAAAGTAGATGCCAAACAAGAGTGGGCCCAGGACTGAGCCCTGTGGGACACCACTTGTGACAGGCTTTGAGTCTGACATGGCGCCAGCAACTCTGACCCTGTGGGTTCTGTCACTCAGCCAGTTTGCAACCCATCTTGTGATGTATGGGTTAACATTTAAGCTGATGAGTTTTCAATGATACCCGAGTGGGGTATTGTATCGAAGGCCTTAGCCAGATCGAGGTAGGCTGTATGGACTGCCTTTCCCTCATCAATGGCTTTGGTGACTGTTTCAAAAAAGTCAACCAAGTTTAAAAGGCATGATCTGCCTTTGACAAAGCCAAACTGGGTTGGATCCAAAGTCTGCAAATTCCTATGTCTTTATTTATGAGGTCCATTATGATCCTCTCCATGGCTTTGCAGATAAGGCTTGTCAAGCTAATGGGCGGTAATTTTCAGGGTCTGTGGAGGCACCGCCTTTGTGAAGTGGGACCACAGTTGCAGTGCGCCACTCCTGGGTACGTATCCAGAGGTAAGACTTTGATTAAACAGCTGTCCTAGCTGTGGGTTTAATTCCTCATTGAGTTCATGGAGCACACAGCCGGGGACACCATCGGGTCCCATGGATGCTGTGTTTTTTGCTTTGGAGAGAGCAGTTCTCACTTGGGCGCTGGAGATGTTTGGGGCTGCACTCATTTGGTATAGATATCTCTCCTTTTGGGGAGGGGAGAAGTTTGCACTGAACCTGTCAGCCAGTATGTTGGCAATGTCTGTAGGATCAGTAATCTTCACATCATTTTGAACTAGTTCTGAGCATATCTGGGAGTTTCCTCCTAGGTTTCTAACATAGCTAAAGAAGGCCTTATGATTGTCTTTTGAGTCTTTAGCTATTTTTCTCTCGAAATTTGCTTTGGATGATTTTATGAGAGCTCTTAGTTTTTTACTTATAGTGATCAAGGGTGTCTTACCTTTTAAGGATTTTGCTCTACCTTGTAGTAGCTTCCTCCTTTTGTTGTAGAGTTTGTTTATGGCTGGGGTCCACCAGACTGGACGCTTGCCTTTGGTACAAAGAGTCTTTGTTTTGCTTGGGATTGCCTTATCCATGCAGTCCTGCAGGTGCTGGTAGAAGGCGTTTGTAAGTGATTCAGCGGCTTGAGTATTGTTTTCCGCCGGCTCGGGGCCTGAAAGGAGACCACACTAGTCTTTAGAAGTGTGAAGTTGGCTTTTGAGAAGTTCTTTACTGTGGTCTTTTTATTTCAGGTGGGGTGGGATGAGGACCTCCAGCGAGATTAGTTTGTGATCTGATCTCACCAGTGAGGGGTATACTTCCGGTGTTGAACATTGTGCTCCCATGTTCGTGATGATGAGATCAAGTATGTCATCTCCTCTTGTGGGGATGGTGACTAGTTGTTCCATGGCATTTGAGTTTATGAATTCCAGGAACTTTTGGGCTAGGGTGTTTGGGCTTGAGTAGTGTTCCCAGTCTATATTAGGGTAATTGAAGTCACCTAGTATGATGGTATTTGGTGATACATTTATCCCCTCTAGTGTTTTCAGGAAGGCCATGTGAGTTTCCTGAGTTTGTGAGGGTGGCCTGTAACATGCTACAATTTGCAGAGCAGTCTTGCCTATGGTTAATTGCACCTGGATGGTCTCCGATGCATCGTGCGTTGCCACCAGTCTTGAGGTGTGGGTGTCCTTGATGAATATGGATACCCCCCCTCCTTTCTTGGTATTGTCCGGATTTTGGGGCCGGAACGCATGATATGAGGTAAAACCTGATAGCACTGGGGTGCTCTCAGGAGCCTTGAACCAGGTTTCTGTCACAGCACAGACATCGATGTTCTCCATACTGAGAAGGGCCTCGAGTGCGTGCATTTTGAGATTTAGACTTCTGGCATTGAGCAGCATTACCCTTAGTTTTTTTCCCTTTTTGTGTTCTAGGGTGGTAGGTTTAGAATTTGAGCCTTGCCTAAAAAAGGCACTATGGGGTGGCAAGAGCCTTTGCCAATATCCGGAATCCCAGGGTGACAGGTGCAAGCCGTCCCTTGCAGCAGCGTGGCTTGTCCAGCATGTCATCCCAGGCAGACAGATACTGGATCCCCTTTGAATGACACCAGTGTTTAAGCCAATTGTTAAAGCTGATCATCTTATCTCTGTATTGTGGCATCATTCTTGGTGAAGGTAGGATACTGCTGAAGGTCAGGGTCATACCTGCCTGGGCTACATAATCAGAGAGCTCCTCAATGTCTCTTTTCATGTAGTCCAAGGAGGTACGTCTCAGGTCGTTTACACCAGCGTGGACAATGACTGAGTCATATTTGTACCTGCTGTTGAGAGACATGAGTGCTTGCGTTATGTGGCGGATTCTAGCGCCCGACAGGCAGCTTACTGTGACCTTCTCCTTACTCAGTCTGGTGAGCGGGACATCAGTGTGTCTGACTATGGAGTCACCAATGACTAGTGTGTCTGGCATTGTGTTTGGCCTTAAGGGCTGTGACTGTTTGACATTCTGACTGTGAGGTCTATGTGTTGCGGGTGTTGTGTTCTGAGGTGGTGGTTGTTTGGGTGTCTGCTTTGGTGGCCTCTGCTGTTTTGGTAGATTTTTGATCAGAGCCTCCAGTATGTCTTTGTGTGTTTATGTGTATGATTTGAGGTTGTAATGGTACTATGTGAGACTGGGTCTATAGTGTGTGTGGTAACCTTCTCCTCCTGACTGGTCTTGCCAGTCCTATGTTGAGAGAGCTCAGCCTCCAGTTTGGCCGTATATTTGCATCTCTCGCATGTATTTGTGTTTTGTGGGAGGAGGAAAGGGTTGTCTGTGTACATGAGGCAATTGAAACATTGCCTCAATATTCCCAGGTTCACCAGCTGAGCAGGAGAGGACTCTAGCAACTGATCCCTCGACATGCTAGAAGGGTAGATGAAAAACTTTAAAAAAAGATTCCGGGGACGTGGGTGACCGAGAAATGGGGTTGCCTTTTGGGGTACTATCTATGACAAGAGTGCCGTATCAAGGTAATAAGTACTGTAGGAGCAAGTGCTAGGTTTAATAGATAGAGAATAGTCTACTTGGAGTCAAGTAGAGTTGATCTTTTTAGTTATAGGATACGCTGATTTGATCAGTAGTATAGTTCGAGGAAGGTAGTTTTAAGGGAAAATTTGAAGAGTGGACTTTAGGTAGCCGAATAGTTTAAACCTGCTTAACCGGCACTGCCCTAGTGTGCAACAGTGGCAGCTCCGCTCTAAATCGCTAACGCGTTTAGCTGCGTTTATACCAGGGGCTGCAAAAACCTAGAAACTGGCCCAAAACGACCAATAAACTACTAGTTACTGGCTGAAACCTCACAAAACTGGACAAAAGGCAGCTCAATGCTTCCCACTCCCACTGGTAAGCAAGGTAGCTTCCCTTCCCCCAAATAAGGCAAGGAAACAGTACACAGGAACTACAACCAAAGCCCAGGAATCAGCAACTCTGAAACTGGACTAAACTAGTAAAGCAGGAAAGCAAGGTAGCTTCCCTTCCCCCAAATAAGGCAAGGAAACAGTACACAGGAACTACAACCAAAGCCCAGGAATCAGCAACTCTGAAACTGGACTAAACTAGTAAAGCAGGAAAAACAAGAGATATTTTTTTCTTTTTTTTCTTTTCTTTTTTTTTCACAAAACAGGGAATATTACTTACAGGTGGGGAATGGAATTTGATTTGAAACAGAGAGGGTGTACCTGGGAGCGTACAATGGAAATTATAACAAAAAGGGTAGATTTTTGAAGAACTTTATGAAAATATTTGGTACGAAAGACATGAATTCAATAATATCAACTGGGAGTGATCTTACATATTATTCCCCAAGGTACAATAACTGGTTTAGACTTGACAGAAATTATACTTCACAGGAACATGTCCATTTAATTGAGAACTATGATATATATCCAGTAATTATTTCAGATCACACACCAATAATTACTAAGATAAAAATGCTGGGTAATGAAAGAAAGATGAGACACTGGCACTGTTAAAGAGGAATATAAGGAATGGGCACTGGAAACTATTAGGGAAGACAGAAAGTACTCCAGATGTTATAGGTAGTGAGTGGGATAAAATGAAAGTGGAGTTTAAAAGTACAAATAAAAGAAAAACAGACCTGATTAAAAAGTAGTAAGTACTTAGAAGGGGTGACAAAAGTTAAAGTATTACAAAATAAGGGGAATCTCAAAGAAGAAGAAGAGAAGCAATTGCAGAGTGCTAAACAGAAAATAAGGGAGTACCTGGATATTATGTACGAGTTTAGAAAGATTGCTGTTAAGCAACAGTTTTTTGACAATAATTTCAGAGCACAAAAACTTTTGGCGGAATAACTTGGACAAGAGAAAGTAGAAAGTACTGTTGACAAACTTTGTGAGCCTATAACAAGAAAAATAACCAGAGATCCTGTAGAGGGTGTTATTTTGTAAATCTTATGAAAATCTGTATAAGGCACAGATGTGGGGAAATCAAGGAAAAAGCACAAATGGAAATAATGGAAAGAAGAGTTAAATATGCTAAGGTTAGAGGTAGATGAGACTCAACAACCAATGGTTAAGACAAGGAGGAGATGAGATAAAAATGGTGATGTATAACCAATCTGCCAGAACGTCTCCATGAAGAGATCATATTTAAATGGAAGCTTGGAAGGAAATGCTAAAAATCTGGAAGGTTTTGTTTAACAGAATTCTAAGAAAAAGGGCAGGCACAATCATCCTGGAAAAAGCTGTGGTGGCCGTAATACCTAAAGACGGTAAAGGCCTATCTGGTCTGGCTTCATATAGGCCCATTTCAACTTTAACCATGACTGTAAAGTGTTTATGTCTATAATGGCTAAAAAAATGGCAAAGGTGATGTCAAAATTGATAGATTTGGACCAATGACTTTTTGTGGAGGTGAGGCAAAATTTTACTAACATTAACAGAACAATGATGGTAATCCACAGGGAAACAGAATATAAGAAAATACTGCTGTTATCTGTGGGCCTTGATGCAGATAAAGCATTTAACAGAGTAAACTGAGATTCAATGAGTAAGGAAATGAAATCACTTGCATTTCCTGATGCAATAATAAGGTTCAGTAGAAAAATCTATAAGGGATCACAGACAAAAATCCAAGTGGGAGGGTTCCGCCTCTACGTTTTGTCTGGAAACAGGAACCTGGCAGGGGTGTCTTTCCACTTTGTTATTTGCATTTTATTTAGAACCATTGGCAAAGCAAATAAGGGACTCAGAAATTCAAGGATATAATTGGCATGTTATTCAAAAAAAGTTGGCTTCATTTTCAGATGACACTATATTGTACCTGGTGGAATGAGGAAAAGGACATCTCAGTGTTGTGGAATATTCTGAGACAGTTCCTTGTTTTTAACAGATATACAATTAATAAATATAAAACAAAGGCTATAGCTATAAACTATGCACTCACACAGAAATTAGTTCAGCAATACTCATATTTATGGTGACATGATAAAATTAAGTATTTAAAAGTATGGATTAAAAGGGATTCAGCTATGGCAGCTAAGAATATGTGGGAAAAGACTAAAATAATACAAAAACTGAAAGAAAAGAAGTTATGTACTTACCATAACGTTCCATGTTTGTAGTCCATCTCGCCTACATTCTTGCTGGATGAGTTCGGAGTCGATATTTGGCTCCGACTTGGCCAATACTAAAGCTCGAGAGCTTTTACTGGCTCAAGGCTAGCCCCTATCCCCTGGTGCCTCACGGCAATTCCCCAGATCTAGTTTGCAAGAAAGCAATAAATACCTATCCGGTAAGACCAGTATCAGAGCTGCATACATGCAGACAAAGGATTTTGAAAATATAATCCATGCCAGGTGGACAACAAAAGAGAACCAGGTCAGACAGCACCAGTATAGTCCACCAGATCCCCCAGAAAACATAAAAGTGGTTGGAGGGAGGGATGCAAGAATGTAGGTGAGATGGACTACAAACATGGAACGTTATGGTAAGTACATAACTGTTTTATGTTATGTAGTCCTATCTCGCCGTAATTCTTGCTGGATGGGACAGCATTCCTAGCACCTATATCCCGGGTGGCTCACGCGAGGAGTCTCTGCAGCACAGTGGACCCAAAGGAAGACCTGTCCCGGGAGGCCAAATCCAATTTGTAATGAGTGACAAAAGTATATGGTCTTGCCCAAGTAGCTGCTGCACAAATAGTATGAATTGCGACCCTAGATCTAAAGGCATATGAAGTAGCTACAGCTCTAGTAGAATGACCTTTAACTTTGATGGGTAATTGTTTGCCAGCTTGTTGATAAGCAAATAATATGCAATCTGAAAGCCATTTTGAAAGAGTAACCTTAGAAATTGGCAAGCCCTTTTTCTTGTCAGAAAAGGAAACAAAAAGTTGATCTGATTTTCTGAATCAACTGATGTAGTCTATACTCAGATTTATTAAAGTGGCTTGGAAAAAACACAGGTAGCTCAATGGTAGTATTCAGATTGTGCTCTGAGCATACCTTGGGAAGAAAGGAAGGGTTTGCCCTGAGAGAGACTCTAACCTTGTGAAAAATAATGTAAGGAGGTCGAATAGTTAGAGCTTGCAGTTCTGAGACTCTCCTAGCAGATGTTATGGCTACTAAGAATAGTGTTTTCCATGACAACAAATTTAGGTCTGATGAAGAAGATGGCTCAAAGGGTGCAGACATCAAAGATGAGTGGACTACATTTAAGTCCCAGGGTTCTAACGGTTGTTTGATTGGAGATCTGAGAAGAAGAACTCGTTTTAAGAAAGTTTTACACAAGGAGTGCTGCATGAGTGGATTTCTCATGAAGTCAAAATGGAAATTGGAAATGGCAGCTAATTGAACTCTAACTGTAGCGGCTGCCGCTCCTTCATGAAAAACTGATGCTAGGAAGGATAATATAGATACTACAGGAGACATATATGGATCTAAGCCCCGGTTCGTAGTCCAAAACGAAAACCTTTTCCATTTGCTGGAGTATAGTTTCTGAGTGGAAGGTTTATGGGATGAAATTAGAATGTGTTTGACCTCAAGGGATAGGAGAATACACCTGGCTATTCGTGGAACTGCAGCAGCCATGCTGTCAATTTGAAGGTGTCGATGGTGGGATGGAACTGTCCTGATTGATGAATCAGGAGATCTGGAGATGGGTCCAGAATCCATGGCTCCTCCAAAAGGGAGGGCCATAAGAAGGGAAACCAAACTTGCCGAGGCCAGTAAGCAGCGATGAGGATCAAGGAACTCCTCAATTGTCTTGCTTTCTGTATCACCTTTGGGATGAGTGAAAAAGGAGGAAAGGCATAAAGAAGTCCCGGGGGCGAATCGTGGACTACAGCATCCTTGGGTGACATCCCCAGATGGGGAATGAGGGCAAAGTAGCTGCTGCATTTGGTGTTCAGGTGAGTGGCAAATAGGTCGCAGCAAGGCTGGCCCCATTTGTGAAAGATCTCTTTCGCAACCACTGGATTCAGGGACCACTCATGAGGCATCAGAACTGCTTGGCTGAGTTTGTCTGCTATTACGGTGGATTTCCCCAAGATTTGCATTGCTATCAGGAAGCGTCGAGTATCCATCGCCCATTTCCAAACTCTTAAGGCCTCTCTGCAAAGTGGGTAAGACTTGGTTCCCCCTTGAATGTTTTATGTGCCACATGACAGACAAGTTGTCTGACTGAATCACAATCGTCCCGGTGGGAAGGGAGCTGTGAAGTGCTTGCAACATATACAGCACCACTCTCATCTCCAGGACATTAATGTGCAAGTGGTTCTCGTGGTTCTGTCAAGTACCTTGGACTGTCATTCCCAGATAATGCCCCCCCATCCGGGAAGCATCTGTGGTCAAAATTGCATTCTCTTGGGGAGGAACAAGTGGACGACCTAGGATAAGTTATTCTGTGTGCAACCACCATGTCAGATCTTTCTTGCATGCATTTATCAAAATCTGGTGAGACAATGGAAGGTCTTGCATCGACCATTGGGTAAATAGCAGCCACTGAGGTATCCTCATGTGCAGACAAGCAAGATTAACTAATAGGATGGCGGAAGCCATAGTCCCTAGGACTTGAAGGACTAATTTTTGTTTGTTTAGCAAGGATCTGACTTGACTGTGTAGAGCTCTACTCTTTCAGGTGTTAGCCTTACTGACATGGTGGTTGTGTCTACTTCTGAGCCTAAATATACAATGTGCTGTGAGGGAGATAAGACTGACTTCTTTAGGTTGACAGTGATGCCTAAACTGGCGCACAAGGATAGAGTCTCGTCCCTGGTTCTGATGAGTTGATACTTGCTGGTAGCAGTGAGGAGCCAGTCATCTAGGTACGGAAACACCTGGAATCCTTGACGTCTAAGGTGAGCCGTTACCACTGCCAGGAATTTGGTAAACACTCTGGGGGCTGTAGTGAGACCAAAGGGCAGTGTTCTGAACTGAAAATGATTGGCTCCCAGCCGGAAGCGTAAGTGTCTCCTGGAGCACCTCTCCATTTTGATGTGGTAGTACGTGTCCTGGAGATCAATTGAGCACATCCAGTTGTCTTTCCCGATAAAGGGAAATATCGACTGCAGAATGACCATTCGGAACTTCGATTTCTTTACATGCTTGTTGAGCCTACCGAGATCTAGGATTGCTCTCCAGTCCCCTGTCTTTTTTGGAACTAAAAAGAATCGAGAGTAAGTTCCGGATCCTACTTGCTCTGCGGGGACTTCTTGGATGATTTTTTTTTGCAGCAACGAGATGACCTCTGATGTTGCATAGTCTAGTTGGATGGTGGTACATCTGGTAGAGACCGGTTTGTTGGGGGTTCAGAAACAAAGGGGATCAGGTAACCTCTGGATATTATGGTGTGTACTCAACAATTTGGGAGATGGTTAGCCAGGCACTTGAGTAGCAATAGATGACCCCCCGACTGCCTCAAGAGACGGACAGTTGGGCAACCCCTCAAGGGTAATGGAAGGGACAATCAGAGAAGGTTTCTCTGTCTCCCTGATGCTGCGGACCTCCTCTGCTGCGAGGGTGGCGTCTTCCATTATATCCTCCCCCTCTGCCTCTGGGGGATGGTTGACTTTGTGCCTAAGGGAAACCTTTTTGGGATTTACTGAACCACATTTTCTCTCCTGTATTACCCTTGGGATAGGGTCTAGATGGGAGAAAGAAATGGACTCTGACAGCAGATAAGGTTTTCCCTTCCTGCTCGCACCTAGTCAAAGTCTCTTTCACTTGGGGTCCAAAAAGAGATGAACCATCAAAGGGGACAATAGTGAAGGAAGACTTGAAGGACTCTGTAAAATTACAAAGACTCATCCATGAATGTCTCCTGAGGGATATTCCTGCTGCGGCTGACCTAGAGGTCTTCCAATCACCCCTCTGTCTGAGGATTTCTAGGATGTCAGAAAAAGAGACATACTCAGAGTGGGATCTAGGGGACCCTTCTGATTCCTCTAAATCAGTGTCTGGCATGACAGACTCAGGTGAGTCGACATGCTTCCTCTTACACAGCCTTTTCCAAGGGAGCTCTCCAGTGGGATAATCTGGGGAGGTCTCGGAAGAGGGGGCACTTCCAATTGGGGCTACTTGGGCCTCTGGCTCCCTAATGGTGTGGGGGTGGCAGGGGGGAAGAGGTTGCTGCCTGCTGCTGGTGGGATACAGGTTCCAATGGAATGGCTTTAGCAGAGGATAAAGCCTTCTCTATAGCTTCGAAAGCCTTCCCCAACCCTCGCTCCAAAGAAGACCTCCGCTCCAAGGGGATGGATGGTCAACTCCTAGCAAGGGGGAACAGCTCCGAAGCAAAAGTGGGAGTCGAGCTGAGGGTCCGAGAAAGAAGGTCGGTTCCGACGAAAACCCAGGGTGATTGCCCCCCTCGGAGTCGACACGAGAGCATCAGCTCCCAGATCCCTCGGTTCCAGACTGAGCCATCGAGGATAGAGCAATTGGCTCAGAGGAAGCAGGTTGAATCCCTGGAGCCGACAGGTCCAAGACAGAAGAACCTGAAGTAATAGGCTCCGAGAGCGAAGCAGTCAGAGGAGGAACAGTTGTCGGTAGGGGGGGTCAGCTCCAAAACCTTTGGGTCTGGAGGGGCCAATTTTCTTGCCAGAGCTGGATCTGAAAGCAACCTCTTCACCACCCGCTCGATGTCCTCATCAGACAGAGTCCTGGAGGATCTGGTGGAGACAGAGAAGGAGATCTCCCTCTCTCCAAAATAGGAGATCTCAAAGTGGGAGACACTATCTTGATTTCAGGTAAAATTTTCATTACCAAAGGTTGTCTCGGAGCTAAGGAGACCAACAGCATCGAAATGGATGAAGCTGAGTCAGAACTGGAACTTCTTGGCTCTGTCGCTTTAGTCTTTTTAGTCGGCTTCGAAGCCGGGACCAAAGATTTTCTCTTAGAGGATTTTGGAGCTGCCTGACCAAGTTCCAGCTGTTCCTGGAAGGAACTGGTTGCGAGACCCCTATCAATGAGTTTCCTTTTTCTTTCATTTAAAACTCTAGTGCTTAATGCATGACAAAACGTACAGGGTTCCTGCAAATGGGCTTCACCAAGGCAATACACACAACTGGTGTGGCTGTCTGAGAGAGGTATTTTCTGCACACACCTATCATACTTTTTAAACCCCGAAGGGCAATGATCTTTATGCTCCCTATCCTTATCTTTAGACATTCCAACTATCAGGAATAGATAAGCTAAATAACAAGACTAAATATTAACTACAACAATAAAGAGAGGAAGAAAGAAGAAGAGCTTTTTTTTTTTTTTTTTTTTTTTTAAAGAAGAGCTTTTTTTTTTTTTTTTTTTTTAAACACTCACACAGGGAGGAAAGGCCCTCTAACTAATGGGACGTACAGTCATATAGGGGGAATAGGGGTCGGAAACTCTCAAAAAACAGTTACACAAGAGACAAAAAGCTATATATATTAAAATGGATAGAAAAAGTAGGAAAAAGGACTAAACTTAGCAAATAAAGTTTTACTTAGCCAATGAGCCAGTAAGACACAACCTCGCTTTCGCGGCAAACGAGATCTGGGGAATTGCCATGAGGCTCCATGGGATAGGGGCTAGCCTCGAGCCAGTAAAAGCTCCCGAGGTTTAGTATCGGCCGAGTCGGAGTTGAATATTGGCTCCAAACCCATCCAGCAAGAATTACGGCGAGATAGGACTACATAACATCTGGAAGTTTCTGCCATATGGATAAGGATAGCTATATAAACAGTAAAAATGTTTTTGTTCCTTTAGTTTTATACACAGATTAGGCATATTTTCATCAACTAGATAAGAAGTTGTGGATAGTAATTAATAAAGAGTTGATGGGTGTTATATGGAGGGGAAGCGGGCAACAGCCAAGTGGGATAAGCTGATCCTCCCAACAGAAGAAATGTAGATGTTCGAGTGTATTCACTGTTGCAGTCATTACATTTGGGTAATCCTGCTGGCAGGTTGCCCTCAGCTGGCCTGAATTCCAAAGTCTTGAGTCCTGCATCGGCTGCTGTCGCCCCTTCCCTGACGTCAGGTCGTCAGGGGTATAAAAGAAGAAGCCAACGTCATTTTCTTCAGTTTTTCTTGCCCCAGATGTCAGGTGCCCCCAAAAAAGGTAGCCAAAGTTCATGTATATATATTCAAAAATACACCAATATAAATTTTACCTTCATCTATAAGCAAATACACCACATAGGTAGTATAAATCAGAGAAGGAAAGATAAGATCCAAAAGAAAAAAGGGGGAAGGCAGGTGGGTAACCTGGACTGCAACAGTGAATACACTCGAACATCTACATTTATGGTAAGTGTACACAACTGTACTATGTTCGTTGTGTTTCACTGTTGCAGTCATTACATTTGGGTAGAGTCCCAAAGCTATGGTTGGGAGGCTGGAACTAGACAGCAGCAGGAGCATCTATGAGGCCCTGCAGAACTGCAGTGGCAAAGCCTGCCCTGGATTTAGAGTAGAGTGGCAGATGATAATGCTTTGTAAAGGAGTGCAATGAACTCCAAGTAGCCGCCTCTAAAATGTCTCTGGTTGGTACTCCCCTGAGAAAGGCTGCTGAGGTGGCTGTAGCTCTGGTGGAATGAGGCCTAATGCCCTTAGGCACTGGCTTGCCATGGTGTAAGTAGCAGAAACAAATGCAGTGGCCTAACCACTTAGAAATAGTATGCTTTGAGATAGGCTTTCCTTGTGATCCTGCAGCATACGCCGCTAGTAACTGCTCTGTCTTCCTGAAAGCTTTGGTTCTGTCCAAGTAGAATCGAAGCTGTCCGTGTACGTCCAAAGAATGCAGAATTCTCTCCCCCTTGTTCTGTGGATTTGGGTAAAAGGTTGGCAGATGGATGGTTTGGTTAAGAGCCACACTGGACACTACTTTAGGCATAAATGTTGGGATTGTCCTAAGGGAGACCCTGTCTGGATGAAAAATGATGAAAGGTTCCACAACCATGAGCGCCTGTAGCTCTGAAACTCATCTTGCAGAAGTAATTGCTAAGAGCAGAGCTGTTTTCCAAGATAAAAACTTCATATCAGCACTAGCAGCTGGCTCAAAAGGAGGCAGTGTGAGCTTTTCCAAGACATAGTTGAGGTCCCATGCAGGTATTGGTAGTCTCCTTGGGGGCCTTAAATTTCTGGCTCCTCTGAGGTACTGCCTTAATAAAGGGTGAGAAAAAAAAGTGGTGGCTCTGTATTGTAATGAGCCGAAATGGCAGAGGCATGAATTTTAATTGATGAAAAAGATAGGCCTTTGTCCAGCATCTCAGTTAAGTAATGCAAAATCTGAGGAATATCTGGTACCGCTGCATCAGTTCCTTGTGCCTGGTTCCAGGCACAGAATCTCCTCCATTTTCCAGCATTAGGCCTCCTGGCTTCCAGAATGACATCCATCACAGCTTTACTGAGAGGTGTCTTTTGTATGACTACATTATCCGTCATGCTGCCAAGTTTAATGTCCTGAGTTGGCTGTGCATGATCTGATTGTTTTGCTGGGACAGAAGTCGAGGTATTTGAGGTAAGGTCCAAGCTGCGTACAGAGAAGTTTCTTAGTATTGGATATCAGTACTGGAGTGGCCAGTCTGGGGCAATCAGTATCATCTTTGGCTTCTCCTGTTTGACCTTTATGAGCACTTTGGGGAGGGGAGGCAGTGGAGGAAAGGCATATACTGATAGGTTTTTCCAGCTGAAAGATAGGGCATCCACTTTCCATGCTTGTCTGTGATAAGTCCTTGTGCAGAATCTTTTTAGCTGGTAATTGAGAGTGGAGGCAAATAGATCTATGTCCGGGCATCCTCATTTCCTTGTTATCATGCTGAAGACTTGTGGATCCAGCTTCCACTCGTGGGGATCCATGAGGTTTCTGCTTAGTTCGTCTGCCAGAGTATTTTCCTTTCCTGGCAGGGATTGTGCCTGCAGATATACTTGGTAAGTCAAAGCTGTGTCCCACAAGGTCATGGCTAGTCTGCAAAGGGGGTAAGAATGTGTGCCCCCCTGCTTGTTTATATACCATGTGACCTGTTGTTGTCTGTCTTTGTCAATAGTTGTCCCGGATGAAGTAGGTCCTTGAAGGATGCCAGGGCATTTTGAACAGCTAACATATCTTTCTGATTGATATGTAGATGCATTTGGTTTGAGGACCATGTGCCCTGAATGAATCATCCTGCCATGTGGGCTGCCCAGGCATAGTCTGATGCATCCGTTCTGTCTGCCTGGCTGGAGGTAATGTGAATGGCTGTCCCTTGTTCTGGTGACAAGCCTTTGCCCACCATCGAAACTCCTGTTGCAGGCAGGGAATGAGAGTAATGACTGTTTCCACGCTGTGAAAATGTTGAGTCCAAACCCTTTTTAGGTACCATTGAAGTTTCCTCATATGCAGTCTTGCATATGGAATTAGTATGATGCAGGATGCCATGAAGCTCAAAGCCTGCAGAATTTTTCTTGCAGATAACTGGGCCTTTTTTGCCAACATTTTGAAATAGGTAGTCAGTTGCCTTTGTTTGTCTGGCGTGAGATAAGCCATCTGGGCAGTTGTATTCAAGCTTGCACCCAGGAATGTTTTCCCTTGTAAGGGTACTAGTTTTGATTTCTTTTTGTTGACTGTGTACCCTAGGCATGTTAGAAGTCTTTTCACAAACGCCATATGTTGAAGAAGAATGTCCTTGTTCTCTGCTTGAATGAGACAGTCGTCCAAGTAAGGATATATTTGTATTCCTCTGTCTGCAGAATGCAATTACTGGTGCCAGGCACTTTGTAAAGACCCTGGGCGCAGTAGATAAGCCAAAGGGCAGTGCAGAAAATTGGTAATGCATTGAAATAGCCTTGAATCTTAGGTATCTTCTGCATGATTGTCTGATTGGAACATGCAGGTATGCCTCTTTTAGGTCAAAAGTCACAAGCCAAGCATTCTTGCCCAGCATGGGCAGAAGCTGCTGCAAAGTTAACATTTTGAATTTTGGAATATCCAGGAAAGTGTTCAGAATAGATAGGTCAAGTATTGGCCTCCAGACCTTGTCCTTTCTGGGTACCAAGAACAGTCTTGAGTAAAATCCTTGTCCCTGCTCTTGCTCTGGTACTTGTTGAATGACCCCCATGTCCATGAGGGATGAGACTTGTTTTTGTGCCTCTGCCCATTGATTATTTGGCAGATCTGGCCAGCCGTTTGCCTTTGGTAGAGTATGGAAATGGAACTTGTAGCCTTGTCACACTATGTTTAGAACCCACCTGTCCTGGGTTATGATGTGCCAATGTTGAGCAAAAAGTGCTAATTTTCCCCCCTAAGGGTGCTGCCAGAAGATAAGTGCTTGATGCAGGCAGGGGGAAGTCATTGGGACTGTTTTCTGTACGTTTGTGATCTATCTTCTCCAACTTTGGAAGTAGAAGCACCCCATTGCTTGGGCCTATAAGAACCTTGCACCTGGGATCTGCCCCTAGGGTGTCTGGATCTGCCCTTTTGAGGGCTGTCTGACACAGGAAAGGACCAATGTTTTGTAGGCCAGTGTCTACTAAACCTAGGTGGCTGTACTTGTAAAAAAATCTTTGACAGTTTGCATAAATTTAGCTTTGTCCTCCATTTTCTTTAACACCTCTTCTGCCTTAACACCAAACAAAAGTATCATGCTGTAAAGGTGCATCTAGTAATTTAACTAACATGATCAGGCAGATTTTTTTCCTTTAACCAAGCATGCCTCCTAATTATAGAACCCATAACTGCCGCTCTTGCAGGAGGCCTCCAAAGAATCAAAACCACATTGCAAAGTATGTTTTCCAACTTGTTCTGCTGCATACAATAAATCCTGCATTTCCTTGTTTTCTGCACATTCAGAATTTAACAACATTTTCTGTTTAAGCAATCCCATGAAATGTTGCTGATACTTAAGCATATGAAATTGACAGTTTAAGGCTGTGTAAACCTTTTTTCCCCATCTATCCAGTGCCCTTGAATCTCTGTCAGAGGGGGTTGGGTTTTTTGCAGTGGAAGCCTTAACTCCCTTTGGACCCTGTGAAATAGTTTCTGGGTCAGCAGCAGGGTTATTAAAAAGAAATTTGTGTGAGTCAGGAACCCTGTAATATCTGTCAGGCTTAACAGGAGCTGGGGGTAAGGAGTCAGGGGTCAGACTAGACTCCGAAAACACATCATCTACAATGTCTAACATAGGTGGAATGGCTAGAGGACTAAAGGAGTAAAGGAATTCTTCAGCATCAGAATCCTCATGGGGTGAAGAGAATATTCCTGATCAGAAGAGGAATCGGAAGAAATAGAAACCTGATCTGAAGATTCATAGTCAGTGCCTTGCCTAGGCCTCTTATCAGAAGGGGGATGGGAACCCCTGATCAAGGTAATCAAGTCTTCGGCCATTTTGAGCATCTGTTTTTTGGGAATAGAGGCCTGTCCACGTGGCTCTTGGGTTTGTTTCCTTGCTTTAGAAGGTGCTTTAGTCTTTGCCTTTGAAGCTGAAGTCATTTTAATGTAAAGATGTTTAGATATGTATACACCCTCAGAAGGCGGTACCTGCTCAGCGGTTCCGGACCCATCTGAGGGATTACCATCCGAGGCTCCAATACCTTGAGTATCCAGCAGCATGGCCGACTCCATGTGGGAATTGATAGCGATTCTAAAGTAGCGGGCGTCAGGGGCTGCGAAAGCGCCTCACTGAGAACTGGTGACTGGCTTAGGAGAAGCTTTGTCATCGGTTTTGGGCCTCGGTTGTTTTTCTCTATACTTTTCTTTGCGTTTTTTGTAAACTCCAGTAGTCGGATGGCTATCCGACGACATTTCAGGATAATTAAACCAGTGTCCAAAAAAGTTTAAAGCAAAATCATACCGATGCTTAATAGTGCGTTAGTTAAATCTAGCACAAAACTGACAACCAGTAACGTTGTGATCAGGGCCTAGGCAAGGAATACAGTAAGAATGAAAATCCTTATTAGGTATTTGCTTTCCACAAGAAATACAATTATTAATTTTTTCTGACATCGGTCTAGAGCAAGAAAAAAGTTTCCCCAACGGGGTACTTAGCTTTATTGAAGACTTCGGATCTGAAACTCAAACATGAAAATCTCAGGAGTCGGCCGACCGGTACTTGCGAACTGCTTTTGCTTCGGGCACCACACGGCACGAAAGACTGAAGAAAATGGCATTGGCTGCTTCTTTTATACCCCTGACGACCTGACGTCAGGGAAGGGGTGACAGCAACCGATGCAGGACCCAAGACTTTGGAATTCAGGCCGGCTGAGGGCAACCTGCCAGCAGGATTACCCAAATGCAATGACTGCAACAGTGAAACATGAAGAACATCAGAAAGCTGCAATTCAAAGTGGAAAGGGATAATGATGATGATGAAACAGTGGGGTAATTTGAGAAATAAGGAAAGAATGGGATTTTGGACACAGATCCTTAAGGAGAATAATAACAGTCAAAATATTATATTCATAAAGTAGACAGTATTCTAACAAGTAAGCCAGCACAATAATTGAGAAAGGAGATTTTGTCAATAGGAATGACTGCAATTAGGAGTACAGAAAATGGACAAGAGGGGGCTTGTACCTACTGGAGGAAGATGGCGAAGGAACCAAGGTACTGGGATGAAATATTTAGAGAAAGAAAGCTAACAGAATGGGAAAAGGCCAAGAAGCCATTTGGACTGTAGTCTAGTGATTGCCTTCCTTAACTACCAGGGATTGATATAGACAAAAAGAAATCGATAAGGGAATCCTAAATGAAAGACCTGCACTGATCGAGTTTTTAAATGAATCTAGCACAGAAGCTGCTGTTAAAAAGGGATAATTAGTACTACATGAATCAATCAGAGGTGGTCAGAAAAGACTGGGAAGAAGATTAAATATGCCATTCACAAAGAAACTATAGGAGGGCACATGTGTAGCTCCCAAATACGCAATAAAACCTAGAAGACTTAGGATTTTTGCCTGGAAGTGTTTGCATAGATACTTTTATACCACAAGCAGACTCCAAAGAATTCTTCCTCAGGTAGACGGCAAATGTTGGAGGTGTGATAGAGAAGAAAGAGGTAACTAAGAACCTTTGATTTTGGGAATGTAATAAGTTGGCAGACTTTAAACGTTCCCTACAGTTTACTATGTCAGGAATACTGTGCAAGCAACTAAGTGTAACTCAGGAAATGACTTTTTGAGCTGGGATACAGAATCTGAATTGCCTAGGCACAGAAACACCTTGCTACATTTAATTCTGGTGATTGCCAAAAAAAGCAATTACTAGAAAATGGATATCAAAATCAAACCCAGTTATACCTGAAGTAGTGCATATTGCAACAAAAATAAAATAACAGGAAGCAGAATCTTTAGAAAAAAATAGAAACTGTGGGAACAATATATACAACAAAATGTTTTGGAGCACAAATGAGGTTTAGGAGAAAGCAGGAACTGAACAATTTATGTAATGCTGCTTAAATTATAAGATAGATAACAAAATATGTGAATTACAATATCTGTAAATGTGAATTTGTTAACATGGTTTGATTACCTTTATATAAATGAATGTTTGCCAACATCACAGCTGATAATTCAATAAAGGTGTTTAAAAAACTAGTTTAAGGTCACTCACTTCAATTTATGTTAATATTTGTTTCTAAATACTGTGGCCATACCTCTCAACCTCTCGGAGCAAGAAATATGGAAAAAGCCATAAATAAAAGTGGGACAAAGACCCAAAAATAGGGACAATTTTAAATACTGCTCTTACAAACTTAGAAAGTTGATAGAATAATAGGCTGTGCATTAGCATGAATTTTATGAAGGGTATGAAGTCTGAAACTCAAATATCTGTAATTTTCTAACTTCACTCTTTAATGATTTACTACTAATTTGCCAGAAAACCACAATTTTATGAAAAATGGACCAAAAAATATGACGCAAAAATCTGGACATTCTGCGAAAATCTGTACTGTTGAGAGGTACGAAACTGCCCTATTCTCTATTAACAACGTCCCCTTCTTGGAGTGAAATCATATAGCCAAGAAAGTTCAATAGGCTACAAATCTCATCTTTTTTACTTTCGCTTGTTAAGTGGGTAAGCACAATGGACACAAATTTCTTCAGGAGCACCCTAAGGGTACATCCTGGTTAACTGACTTGCTCAGAGGCACATGATAGGCAAATGGAGATGTAAAAAAATCAAACCATGTAACTCAATGTATGAAGACTCACAATCAGCTGCACTGACTGACTGGCTGACTGCTTTCCTGAGCAGGGTCTGGGAATATGTCTCCTTAGAAATATGAAAATCAGAAATAAAACTGGGAATTTGAATGACTATGACAAGTTTCAAGGAAATTATTTGTGTGTGGGTGGGGTGGGGTGATTTTCACCATAAACAAAAACCACAAAATGCAATGTACTAGGTGAACACTTGGACAACAGGGCAAAGAAAAGTAAGCTGCTCATTTCAGCACCTGCATGCAAATTATTTCCTGCCTGGCTGCTAGTGAATACCATGATCGATAGTCCAGGAGGTAAGTGATAGTGGGTGCACTCTGAGAATTAAATGCACAGAAACTGCATCAATGTCATTGCATTGTGTGTTTGGGGGATGTCAGGGGTAGAGGATGGCTCCATATTAGTAAGACCCTTCTCCTTTCCATTAAGGTTACACAGACTGAAGTGATACAATGACACTCAGGTGGTGTTAGGCAATAGTGTGAAGAAAAAAGATATGTGAAAAAGAAAATAAGCATCATGGTAAGAAGTCTTCTATCTATTCACAAAAACAACTTCTACATACTTAATAAAAGTACAGTGAAAGAAGTCATCTGCTGTAACTTTTCATTATAAAACTGAGGGCAAAACTGTCGCTCAGCATTTAATTTCACAATAAAAACACAGTTATTAACTACATCAGTAACTTAGAAAAGCAAATCTCATCTTACAAGCATCTCAATGCAATTCTCACCCTCTTCCTTTCATTTAAAGTTATCACAGTTGCTCATGTTTCAGACATTTTGCAAGTTACAGGGCCACCTTCATCTAGCTGTCAATTTTTACAGAACCTCATCTCTTCCAGGTACTATGTTGTTCTCTATACCTGCAATCACCACTTCAATTGACTTCCACACAGTGCACAGCATTCAGATATCCAGTGTTACCAGTTAATTTTAATGTACAGTCAAGAAATAAAAAACACACTCAGTTAGCAATTATGTCAATCAACCACCTTTTTCTCCATTTTTATATATGGTATCAGGATGTCAAGTCAGCTGTTACCACCTCTCTTGAATCAGTGCAATGCTCCTATCTTATCTGATAGTTATGCTAGACTTTCACACAATATACCCATCTCTTGGCTGGGTGTCCTCTTTTCCTCTTGTATTCTTGTTTCTCCCATATCATCTTCTGTTTTCCTACATGTCTAAACCACCATTATCTGTTCTTTTTGACCTACTCTGCAATTGGAGTTGAGTAACACCTCTTAAGGATACCCATCAGGCAAGTCTGCATAGCACACTTGGTCTGCCTGTATCAGCACAGCTTGCCCCCCCCCCAGCAACTACAACATTGGCAAATAGAACCACTGCTATACTACAGTTATTGCAAGCCAAGAGTAACACCTCTTAAGGATACCCACAAGACAAGTCTGCATACATGACTGGATGTTTGCAGCTTCTTGTTATTAGCAGAATTGGTCCTTAATAGTTATGTTTTAAACATTATGACTGGTTGTTTACATTTCTTTTGATAGCATACTTGTTACTTTTACTAGTTATTTTTAAACATTGCTTTGGCTGGCATGCACAACTGCAAGGGCTCCCCACCCCAAACAACTATAGTTTGGTCTCTTGCCACTAAGTGGCACAACTAACAGTATACTAATTGTATCTAGTCTCAACTAAATTTGCATCCCCACTAGAATTCCTGTAAATTAAGGCTAGTACCATTTCCTTGGTGTATTTTGTCGCCAGATAGATTTGCCTTCCTTTGTTTTACTTACACATCAAGGCAATAAATATAGTGTGTCTGCAACTATCTGTTTACACTCCTACCTTTCTGCCTCTACCACTTTCTTGCTTTCACTTACCTTATACCTCCAAAGCTTCTACTTCTCATACTGATTGTTTTTCTTTGCACTCTTCTGTGAGGGAGTGCCATCCCGCTATGCTTGGGCTCACTCTGCTCCCCTAACCTACCCCCATTCCCACCCACCCCTGCATCACCTAGACTTATTCCAATGCTAACCACTCCCCTAACTTCCTCCAATCAAGAATCAGCCTCCATCTGCCAGTCACATCTCAGTTAACCAATCACACTATTTGTAACACTCCTCCCTCTCCTCACAAAACGTAACTGCAACAGTCCTTAATCACACTACTTCCACCACACTACACCACCCCATCTTTCCCTATATCTTCATCACACTGTCCAGGTAATCTACTTTTTAAAAAGAATACACACTATGCTCTTTCTCCTACCAAGACTCTATACCCTACTGCTATCTGCATACTAACATTCTACAACCACTTACAGCTACATGTCCATAGCCCCACACTATATTATACTAATACCATCCACTCCTCGCTCTCCTACCTTGCCGTCTCCCCCCAACTCTACAATCATACACCTATTGCATACTTCCACTTCAAACATGTAGTTGTCAGTAATACCACTAACCATTTCAGCAAACACCTTTACATACTCTCCAGATTGTCACACAAACATGCATGTTAATTATCACAGACTCTCTGTAGTGGTGATATACACCCCAATCCTGGGCCACATACTGCACAACATACCATCACGGCTACCATTCCACCCCTTCTTCATATTAAAACT
Organism: Protopterus annectens; assembly: GCF_019279795.1. Lineage (NCBI taxonomy): Eukaryota > Metazoa > Chordata > Ceratodontiformes > Protopteridae > Protopterus > Protopterus annectens. The sequence continues at coordinate 287,716,590 of NC_056743.1, forward strand.
AAAGACCTTCTCATTCTTAAAATGAACCTTAGAAGCCTAGTTAAGAAGATCACAGACGTTCATGCAGTCATTACACAATACTCACCAGACATTCTTATAGCAACACAGACTTGGCTAAAACCCCATAAAAGAGACCCAGACATACTCCCACAAGGTTACAGCATATGCATGTTAGACAGGATCAGGAAAAAGAGTGGCAGAGTTGCAATCTTCTACAAAGATAACCTAAACATAGACTACCGACCCATCAAATACCCTTATGATAACTTTGAAGTTCTAGTAACACGGCTCAGAATCAACCCAAAGAAAAATAATACCATAACAGCCACTTATACCTTCCAAGAATACTTCCACTGCCATTGAGGAACTCATAGCCTGGACAGCCTCCACCTACACACATGAAACCATTATTACAGGAGACTTCTCAACTTAGACTGGAATACTTGCACTGGTGATAACCTCTCTACCTTAATAAATCTACATGGTTTCTCCCAAAACAATCCAGTTTCCTACACAAATAGATAAACATAGCAAAAAGGAATCAATCTTAGACTGGTCCCTTATCAACAGTACCACCCACAACTCTCGCTCTGGATGCCTTCAAAATAATTTAAGCGACCACAGACCTACCTACTTAATCCGTCATCAGCTCAACTCACCCAGAACCATAGTTTACAAAGTCATACGAAATACCAAAAACTTATCAAATTAAGCATTCATAGACATGCTCAATAAATGCAACTGGACACCACTCAATCATCTCTAACTTGACCAGGCCATAACGTACTTCAATGACACATTTCTAGCTATTCTAAATAGCTTAGCACCAACTCATACATATCGTGTTAAAAAGAAAAGATTGCCCTGGATATCAAAAGAAACCATTAAACTTCAAAAACTAGTGACAAAACCTGGTATCAATACCAAAAAACAAAAGACAATAAAACTCTGCTAGCATACCAGCAGCTCGGCAATCAAACAAAAAAAAAACAACTCAGACTGGACAAAAAAACATATTATACAACTATGCAAAACAAATATGACAATCCCAAAATGTTCTGGCAAGCAATTAACTCACTCCTCCACCCAGGTAAAGCTACAACTCTATAACCAACAACCAAAGTGTGAGCATTGCCTCACAAATCAACACCTACTTTATAAACACCATCCTCTCCTTAGTTGCAAAGAACAATTCCACCCCTCTTTCTCTTCCACCTAATGTGGGCACTAACAACAACTTTTTTGACCTCAAACCTGTCCCAACTAACACCATAAGAACAATGCTGAAAAAACTGAAACCTTCTTCCTTAGCAGCTGACCAACTCCCCAATAAGTACCTCAAACTGTCAGCTGATACCATAACTCTGCCTATCTCCATTCTGGTAAATAGGTCTATAGCAGAACAATATGTCCCAAAATTATGGAAAATTTCCCACATCACCCTCTGCATAAATGAGGAACATCAACAGAATTAAACAATTACAGACCCATACCCATCAATTTCCCATGTCAAAATTCTGGAAAAATGTATCCACACTCATTTACTACAGTACCTGTTATCTCACAACCTTATCTCTCCCTCACAACATGGTTTCAGACCAAAACATAGCACCACCACAGCCCTAATTAATTTCTCAAGCACCATCAACCAACTAAGAAATTCAAACTAGCAAGTAGCATCAATCTTCTTAGACATGTCAAAAGCGTTTGACACCACCTCCCATCAGAAACTTCTTAGTACTCTTGCCTCACTAAACCTATCAAAGACTTCCCTCTCCTGGTTCCTAAGCTATCTTTCTGACAGACATCAAGCAGTACAATGGAAATCTGAACTCTCACCATTTCTGCCTGTCTTGGTTGGAGTCCCCCAAAGGTTCATATTAGGACCCCTTCTTTTCACCATCTTTTCTAATGATCTAGCCTCATCCACAACACATGCTAAAGCAGTTCAGTATGCAGATGATTCAACTTTAATCTGCTTAGCAGATACCTTACCAGACCTCCAAATAGTAGCCCAACAAGCTTTTAATAATATAGGAACATATCTAAGTAAATCACAACTAATCCCCAACCCCAAAAAGACACAGTGAATGCTATCTACCAGTAGCAAACAATCACCAACCACCCCTCCTTTCACACCTCAGCAAACAACACAGTCATCCAACCAGTTGAACATACAAAACTCCCTGGAGTGACAACTGACAACAAAGTCAGATTTGACCGACACATAGCCACCACAATTAAGAAAGTTCACATCAAACTTGGCTCACTGTACAGAAGCAAGCCATTCCTCACTGACAATACCAGACTAGCCATATCCAGAACTTTCCTCCTCTCTACACTCCCATATGCTTTCCCCCACTTTAATAACTTAAAAAATCAGACTTAACCAAATTGGAAACTTGCTACAACAAAATACCCTGTTTTGCAGCCTACCTTCCCACCAAACCCACCATTGTATTGCTCTACATAAATTAAATTGGCTCGAGCTACCTAACCTTCTTCATCTCTACCAACTTAAATTCACACACAATGTCATCTTCCATCCTGACAGTTGCTCATCCCTCAAGGAACTTGTTGTTCACTACTTATGCCTACAAAATCTAAAATCTGCAGACAGAAACTTTCTCACAGTAAACAAAGCTAACACTTACGGTGAAGCTCTACTGTCAAATCATATAGCCAAATTATGGAATTCTCTACCCCACACCCTCCAAAACACACCTGAATCTACCAGTTTTAAACAACTACTATTTCAGCATCTATCCAAGAAAGTACAGTTGTGTACACTTACCATAAATGTAGATGTTCAAGTGCATTCATTGCTGCAGTCATCACACTTGGGTTATCTGCCTGCAGTAGCCCTCAGTCAGCGCGAATACCAGAGTCTGGGGATTTCTGCATCGGATGCTGTCACCTCTTCCATGACGTCAGGTTGTCAGAGGTATAAAACATGCAGCGGACGCCATTACATCAGTTTTTCTTGCCCCAGATGTCAGGAGCCCCCAAATTAGGAAGCAATTACATGGTGTGGAACATCTCCAGTAAAAAGTAAATAATACAGCCATAAGATATGGCCAAAAGAAGGATAGATAGAAAGCATAGAAGAGTAAGCGGGCTGGAGGGAGGAGAACCAGGACTGCAACAGTGAATACAATCTAACATCTACATTTATGGTAACTGTACACAAAGTACAGTTGGGTACACTTACCATACATGTAGATGTTCGAGTGTATTCACTGTTGCAGTCATCACATTTGGGTTATCTGCTTGCAGTAGCCCTCAGTCGGCCTGATTATCAAAGTCTTGGGTCCTGCGTTGGCTGCGGTCTCACTTTCCATGACGTCAGGTAGTCAGGGGTATAAAGCATGTAGCCGAAGCCATTACATCAGTTTTTCTTGCCCCACGTCAGGTGCCCCCCTAATGGTAAGCAATTAAATATATATAAGAGGTTACACCTCCAACAAAAAAGCAAATACACCAAAAAGCTTTAAGCATAGCAAACAAGAATAGAGATATAGCCAAAAGAAGTCAGGGGGCTGGAGGGAGGGGGTAACCAGGACTGCAACAGTGAATACACTCGAACATCTACATTTATGGTAAGTGTACACAACTGTACTATGTTCTTCATGTTTCACTGTTGCAGTCATCACATTTGGGTAGATTCCCAAAGCTAAGGATGGGAGGAGAAAATTAGATAGCATTAGGGCCAGCTATAAGGCCCTGCAAGACTGTAGTGGTAAAGCCAGCTCTGGATTTAGAGAAAAATGGCAAATGCTAATGCTTGGTGAAGGTATGTATAGAACTCCAGGTAGCAGCTTCTAGGATGTCCCTGGTAGGGACACCTCTGAGAAAGGCTGTAGAGGTAGATGCAGCCCTGGTTGAATGTGGTCTTATCTCCTGTGGGGCAGGTTTTCCATGGTGCTTATAGCAGAAATGAATGCAACGGCCTATCCATTTAGAAATGGTTTGCTTTGAAATGGCCTTCCCCTCTGCCCCTGCAGCAAATGCCACCAGCAGCTGTTCAGATTTCCTGAGAGGTTTAGTCCTGTCCAAGTAAAATCTAAGTTGTCTGTGCACATCTAAGGAGTGCAGTACATGTTCCCCTTTGTTCTGTGGATTAGAAAAGAAGGTTGGCAAATGAATGGATTGATTAAAAGCCACACTGGATACTACCTTGGGTATGAAGGAGGGATTGGTCCTGAGGGACACCCTGTCCGCATGAAAGATGATGAAGTGCTCCACAGCCATAAGTGCCTGTAATTCAGACACCCTTCTTGCTGAAGTGATGGCTAAAAGGAAGACTGTTTTCCAAGAAAGGAATTTCAACTCTGCATTTGCAGCTGGCACAAAAAGAGATAGCGTGAGTTTTTCCAATACAAAGCCAAGGTCCCAGGCTGGAGTTGGGGCTCGCCTGGGTGGTCTTAATATTTTGGCCCCACTGAGGAATTGCTTGAGCAGTGGATGAGAGAAGAAGGGTGGTTCTGTGCTGTAATGAGCCAAAATGGCTGAGGCATGAATCTTGATGGAGGAAAAGGAAAGGCCCTTGTGAAGCATCTCAGTTAAGTATTGAAGAATCTGAGGTAAACTGGGTGCTGCTGTGCCCATCCCCTAAGATTACTTCCATGAACAGAATCTTTTTCATTTTTCAGTATAAGATTTTCTAGTACTAGGCCTCCTTGCCTCCAGAATGACATCCAACACTTGCTTGCTGAAGGATGGTAAAGGAGAAAGCAAGTAATTAACCAGGCTGCCAGGTTCAAGGATTGAAGCTGAGGGTGCAGGATCTGGACCTCCTGCTGGGACAACAGGGTATGGGTCTTAGGCGTGTGCCATGGTGCCAGCAGTGATACTGTGCAAAAGGGGGTACTAGTGTTGGCGTGGCCAGTCTGGTGCAATCAGTATCATCCTTGGTTTGTCCTGTTTGATCTTTAGTATTACCTTGGAGAAGAGAGGCGGAGGAGGAAAGGCATAAGCTGATAGGTTTTCCAGGTGAACGACAGGGCATCCACTTTCCAAGCTTGGTTGTGGGGAGTCCTTGTGCAGAATTTGTCCAATTGGTAGTTCTGGAGAGAGGCAAACAGGTCTATCTCTGGGCTCCCCCATTTGTTTATCAACATGTTGAATGTCTTTGGTTCCAATTTCCACTCGTGTGGTACCATAAGATGTCGGCTTACTTAGTCTGCCAGTTTATTTAGCTTCCCTGGCAGGAAATGAGCCTGTAGGCGCACTTGGTAGCTCAAGGCTGTGTTCCACAGAGCCATGGCTAGTCTGCAAGAGAGGGCATGAGTGGGTTCCCCCCTGATTGTTTATGTACCTGATTGTTTATGTACCACATAACAGTAGTGTTGTCTGTCTTTACCATTAATTGTCCTGGAAGAATGTTGTCCTTTGAAGGCTGTCAGAGCATTCTGTACAGCTAACATTTCATTTTGATTGATATGCAGGTGCATTTGACTTGGGTTCCATTTGCCTTGAATGCACTTCCCTACCAAGTGAGCCTCCGCAGCATAGTCTGATGCGTCTGTTAGGGTTTGGGTGGCAGGGGGGTAGAGTGAATGGCAGTCTCTTATTTTGGTGGCAGGCCTCTGCCCACCAAAGGAACTCTATCTGCAGACAAGCTATGATAGGAATCATTGCTTCTAGATCCTGAGAATGTTGACACGATAGGCTTTTTAGATACCATTGTAGTTTCTTCATATGCAGTCTTGCATATGGAATTAGGAGAATGCAGGAGGCTATGAACCCCAAGGTTTGCAGTATTTGTCTTGCAGAAAGATGGGTCTTTGTGGCCATTAGTTTGAAGTAGGCTGTCAAATGAACTTGTTTCTCTGGTGTGAGGTAAGCCATCTGGGAAGTTGTGTTCAAGCTTGCTCCCAGGAATGCAATTTGTTGGCAGGGTACAAGATGTGATTTCATTTCGTTTATGGTGTACCCCAGAGAAGTTAGCAATTTCTGTACAAATGCCAGATGATTCAATAGTATGTCCTGGCTTTCTGCCTGAATTAGACAATCGTCCAAGTATGGGTATATTTGAATATTTCTTTGCCTGCAAAATGCAATGACTGGAGCTAGGCACTTTGTGCATACCCTGGGCACAGTAGATAAGCCAAAGGGCAGTGCAGAGAACAGATAGTGCATGGAGCCTGCTTTGAAGCGTAGGTATCTTCAGCAAGATTCCCTGATTGGGATGTGCAGGCAGGCTTCCTTTAAATCAAGTGTTGCCAACTAGGCATCCTTGCCTAACATAGGAAGCAACTGGTGAAGAGTTAGCATCTTGAATTTTGGGATCACCAAAAATGTGTTTAGGATAGAGAGGTCCAGGATAGGACGCCAGGAGTTGTCTTTTCTGGGCACCAGGAAAAGTCTTGAGTAGAAGCCTTGTCCCCTTTCCTATTCTGGGACAGTTTGAATAGCCCTGATACTTAAGAGAGAGAGAGAGAACTTGCTTTTGAGCCTCTGCTCACTGATTTGGGGGTAGATCTGGCCAACTGTTTGGGGTTGGTAAAGTGTGGAAGTGGAATCTGTATCCTTGAGAAACTATATTTAAAACCCATTTGCCCTGGGTAATGACTTTCCAATTTTTTGCCTGCAGAGCAATCTTTCCCCCTAAAGGAGCAGTCAGTTGAGAAGGGCTTGGAAATTTTAAAGTTAAGTCATTGAGACAGTTTACCATAGGGAGGAGTCTTACTACTCCCTGCTTTGGAAGTGGGAGCACCCCACTGCTTAGTCCTGTGCTTACCTTGGGACTGAAGCCTGGGTGTTCTGCTGGTTCTGGGTTTGGACTGAGAAGGCCTGGAAGAGGCAGGAAAGGACCAATTCTTAGCGGGCCAATGCTTACTAAATCTGGGAGGCGGTACTTGCATGAAATCTTTAACAGTTTGCACAGATTTAGCTTTTTCCTCCATCTTTTTAAGTACTACTACTGTTTTGTTGCCAAACAGGCAGTCCTGGTTTAAGGGAGCATCCAGCAATTTAGCTTTAACTTGATCTGGCAAAGATTTCTCCTTAAGCCAAGCATGCCTTCTAAGTACAGAACCAGTGACAGCAGCCCTGCAAGATGCCTCTAGTGAAGCAAAACCACATTGTAAAGTATGTTTTCCAACTTGTTCAGCAGAATGCATTAAATCCTGTAAATCTTTATTTTCAGCACAGTCAGGAATCAACATAATTTTCTGTTTAAGCAATACAATAATATGCTGCTGATACTTTAAATTATGAAACTGGCAGTTTAAGGCCCTAATGGTCAAGGTTGCAGAAGTGTATACCTTCTTACCCCATCTATCCAGCACCCTGGAATCTCTATCAGAGGGGGTAGAATTTTTGGCAGTAGTAGCCTTAATGCCCTTGGGTCCCTGTGAAATGGACTCATGATCCACACTAGGATTTTTAAAGAGGAACTTGTGAGAGTCAGGAACCCTGTAATATATATCTGGTTTTCTGGGAGCAGGAGGTAAGGACTCAGGGGCCAAGCTAGATCCCGGAAAGGCATCATCAACAATGTCCAGTACAGGCGGGATAGCTAAAAACCTGTGTTGGTGCAGGAGTAAGAAACCCCTAAGCCTCTTTTAGAATCAGGGTAATCCTGGCTTTCCCAGTGAAAATGCTCCCTAAGAGTATGCAAGGTTTCATCAAAAGAGAAATCCTCTGGAGGGGAAGCAAAGGGAATGGAGTCCTCTGCATCAGAATCCTCATAGGTAGATAAGGGTAAATCCTGGTCATCACAGGAAACAGAAATTTCAGAATCCTGATCAGAAGAATCATAAGCAAATACAGTCCTAGGTCTCTTAGAGGGGGAAGGTTGGCTTCCCCTGATTAAAATAATAAGGTCTTCAGCCATTCTTATAATTTGTTTTTTAGGCATAGAGGCCTGACCATGCGGTCTGGGCGTCTGCCTTCTAGGCATGGATCGGGTTTTAGGCCTTGAAGAAGAAGATGGCATTGGTTTAATATGCAAGTCAGTAGGCCTAAATACACCCTCAGAAGTTGGTGCCTGCACAGCAGGTCCGAACCCATCCAAGGAAGAGACATCAGCAGGTTCCACAGTTGAAGCATCTTGAGACATACCGGACTCTGAATGGGTCTCAATAGAGGTCTGCAAATCTAAAGTAGCGGGTATCAGGGGCTGTGAAAGCACCTCACTGAGTACCGGCGAACTGACGACTAGCTTAGGAGAAGCGTCGTCAGTAGCTTTGGACCTATGCGGTCAGTCTCTGTCTTTATCTTTGCAATTTTTCAGAATGTCGGTAGTCGGATAGCTTACAGAAGCCATATCTGGGTAATTGAACCGAGTACCAAAATATTTAGAGGTGTAAATATACAGACGACGAATAGTTCATTGTTTAAATAAGGCACAAAACCAACAGCGAGGCACGTCGTGGTCAGGGCCTAGGCAAGGAATACAGTACGAATGAAAATCTTTATGAGGTATTTGCTTTCCACAAGAAATACAATTATTGACTTTTATTGACATCGCTTTAGAGCAAGAAAATGTTTCCCCAACGGGGTACTTAGCTTAGTTGAAGACTTTGGTTCTGAAACTCAAAAATGAAAATTTCAGGAGTAGGCTGACCGGCACTTGCGAACTGCTTCTGCTTCAAGCACTGCACGGCAAGAAAGACTGATATAATGGCGTCGCTGCATGCTTTATACCCCTGACTACCTGACGTCATGGAAGATAAGACAGCAACTGATGCAGGACCCAAGACTTTGATAATCAGGCTGACTGAGGACTACTGCAAGCAGATAACCCAAATGTGATGACTGCAACAGTGAAACATGAAAAACATCTGTACTATGTTCTTCGTGTTTCACTGTTGAAGTCATCACACTTGAGTTGATTCCCAAAGCTGAGGAAGGGTGGAGGCAATCAAGAATTAGTAGGGCTGGCTAGCAGGCCTTGTAAGACTGCTGTGGCAAATCCAGCTGTGCATTTAGAAAAGACAGGTAAGTGGTAATGTTTGGTGAAGGTGTATACAGAACTCCATGCTGCAGCTTCCAGGACGTCTGTGGTAGGGACACCCCTAAGAAATGCTGTAGAGGATGAAGCAGCCCTAGTGGAATGAGTTCTGATCCCCTGTGGGGTAGGTTTTCCATGGTGCTTGTAGCAGAAATGGATGCAGTGTGCTACCTACCTGGAAATGGTTTGCTTTGAAATGGCCTTGCCCTCTGCCCCTGTAGCAAAGCGAACTAGCAGCTGGTCAGATTTTCTGAAAGGCTTAGTCTTATAAAGGTAGAACCTGAGTTGTCTGTGCACTTACAAGGAGTGTAGGATCCTTTCCCCTTTATTCTGAGGATTAGGAAAAAAGGTTGGTAAATGGATGGATTGGTTTAGAGCCACACTGGATACCACCTTGGGCATAAAAGATGGGTTAGTCCTGAGAGAATCCCTGTCCGCATGGAAAATAATGAAGGGTTCCACAGCCATTAATGCCTGTAACTCCGACACTCATTTTGCTTAAGTGATGGCTAGAAGTAAGGCTGTTTTCCAAGAGAGGAATTTTAACTGTGCTGAAGCAGCAGGCTCAAAAATGGGGAAGCATGAGCTTCTCTAATACAAAGTTAAGGTCCCAGGCAGGGGTGGGCGCTCTCCTCAGGGGTCTTAAATTGTTAGCTCCTCTCAGGAACTGTTTGATCAGAGGGTGAGAAAAGAGAGGTGGCTCAGTACTATAATGAGCTGAGATGGCAGAGGCATTTATTTTAATAGAAGAAAATGATAGGCCTTTGTGGAGCAGCTCTGCTAGGTAATCTAGGATTTGAGATAAGGTGGGCACGGCTGTGTCCTTTCCTTTAGACTGGCTCCAAGAACAGTATCTTTTCCATTTTTCTGAATAGGATTTCCTAGTAGTAGGCCATCTGGCCTCAAGGATGATGTCCAGCACCTGTTTGCTGAGGGTTGCTGGTGGAGTATTCAGGGAATAAGCCAGGCTGCAAAGTTCAGGGTTTGCAGCTGAGGATGCAAAATCTGTCCCTCCTGCTGGGGAGGGGCTGATGTAGGTGCCAGGGTGGCACTGCTGCCAAACTGAGTAGGAGTGGGTACCAGTGCTGGCACGGCCATTCCGGGGCAACAAGGATTGGTCTTGGTTTGTCCTGTTTGATCTTGAGTAATACTTTTGAGAAGAGGGGCAGAGGGGGGAAAGGCATAAATTGAGAGGTTTTCCCATGTAAAGGATAGGGCATCCACTTTCCATGCCTGGCTGTGGGGATTTCTGGTGCAAAATTTGCTCAATTGATGGTTTTGGGGGGAGGCAAAGAGGTCCACCTCTGGTGTCCCCCACCTGTGGGTTAGACATTTGAGTGAGTTGTGTTCCAGTTTCCACTCGTGTGGGTCCAGTAGATTTCTGCTTAAGTCGTCTGCCAGTGAATTTTGTTTGCCTGGCAGGAATTGAGCTTGCAGGTGCACTTGGTTGCTCAAGGCTGTGTTCCACAGGGCCATGGCTAACATGCAGAGTGGGTAGGAATGAGTTCCCCCCTGCTTATGTACCACATAACTGTGGTGTTGTCTGTCTTTATCAAGAGTTGTCCTGGAAGGGTAAGGTTTTTGAAGGCTGTCAGAGCATTCTATACAACTAACATTTCTTTTTGATTGATATGTAGGTGAATTTGTCCTGAACTCCATTTAACTTGAATGCATTTGCCAGCCATGTGAGCCCCCCGTGCAAAGTCTGATGCATCTGTTGTCAGGGTTTGGGCGGTGAGGGGTTGAGTGAAAGGGAGTCCCTTGTTGTGGTTGCAAGCCTCTGCCCACCAAAGGAACTCTGCCCTTAGACAAGGAATGATGGGAATAATTGTTTCCAGGCCCTGAGAATGTTGGCACCAGAGACATTTTAACTACCACTGAAGTTTCCTCATATGCAGTCTTGCATATGGAATTAGAAGAATGCATGAGGCCATGAACCCTAGGGCTTGCAGTATTTTTCTTGCAGACAGCTGGGTTCTGGCGCCCATTACTTTGAAGTAGCTTGTCAAATATACCTGCTTTTCTGGAGTACGGAATACCATCTGGGAAGTTGTATTCAAGCTTGCTCCCTGGAATACAATCTTTTGGCTTTGCACCAGATGTGATTTATTTTCATTGATGGTGTATCCCAGAGAAGACAGAAGTCTCTTTACAAATGCCAGGTGCTGCAGTAGCAATTCCTGATTGTCCGCCTGAATCAGGCAATTGTCCAAGTATGGATAAATTTGAATATTTCTCTGCCTGCAGTATGCAATGGCTGGAGCAAGGCACTTTGTGAATACCCTAGGTGCAGTAGATAAGCCAAAGGGAAGTGCAGAGAACTGATAGTGCATAGAACCTGCCCTGAAATGTAGATATTTCCTGCAAGATTCCTTTATGGGGATGTGCAGATAAGCTTCTTTTAGGTCTAGGGTGATTAGCCAGGAGTCCTTGGCTAGCATAGGAAGCAGCTGTTGTAGTGTAAGAATTTTGAATTTTGGGACTACCAGGAAGGTGTTGAGAATGGACAGGTCCAGGATAGGGCACCAAGAGCCCTCTTTTCTGGGCACCAGAAACAGTCTGGAGTAGAAACCCTGTCCTCTTTGCTCTATTGGAACAGGTTGAATAGACCTGATACTGAGAAGAGAAAGTACTTGCTTTTGAGCCCCTGCCCACTGGTTTGGAGGAAGGTCTGGCAACCCGCGTCGGGATGGCAGTGAGTGGAAGTCGAATCTGTATCCCAGGGAAACCATGTTTAGGACTCATCAGTCCTGGGTAATGGACATCCAGTTTTTTGCATGCAGGGTGAGCTTTCCTCCTGGGGTGCTTGGGCATGGCTGGGAAGGATGATAGACAAGTCATTGTGAATTTTTTGCAAAAGGGGAGTGGCTTACCACTACCTTTTTTTTTTGAGGGGGGAGCACTCCATTGTTTAGATCTCTGTGTTCCCTGATACTGTAGCCTTGGTGGTCTATTGCCCCTGGGTTTGGAATGAGAAGACCTGGTAGGGGTTGGAAAGGACCAGATTTTTGAAGGCCAATGCCTACTGAATCTAGGTGGCTGTACTTGTAAGAAATCTTTAACAGTTTGCATAGATTTAGCTTTTTCCTCCATCTTTTTAAGAACCTCTTCTGTTTTTGTGCCAAACAAACATTTCTGGTTTAATGGAGCATCTAGTAATTTTGCTTTGACATGGTCTGGCAAGATTTGTTCCTTCAGCCAGGCATGTCTTCTCAGTACAGACCCAGTGACAGGAGCTTTGCAAGATGTTTCTAAGGCATCAAAACCACACTGCAAAGTATGTTTACTGACTTGGTTTGCAGAATGCAGTAACTCTTGTAAATATTTATTTTCTGGAAAATCTGGAAGCAACATTTTTTGTTTAATTAGTTCCATAATATGCTGCTGGTACTTCAACATGTGAAAAAGGCAATTTAAAGCCCTGATGGCAAGAGTTGCAGAGGTATATACCTTCGTGCCCCATCTGTCCAAACCCCTCGAACCCCTGTCCGAAGGGGTAGGATTTTTGGCTGTAGTAGCCTTAATACCTTTAGGTCCCTGTGAAATGGTCTCTGGATCCGCAGTGGGATTCTTAAAGAGAAATTTGTCAGGTACCCTGTAGAACCTGTCAGGCTTTCTAGGAGCTGGTGGTAAAGTATCAGGAGTAAGACTGGATTCCATGAAAACATCATCTACAATATTCAGGACAAGGGGTATAGCTAGAGGCCTGTACTGAAGCAAGTCTAAAAATTCTAGGAGTCTCTTTTTGGACTGTGGGTAGTCCTAGCATTCGCAGCAGAAATGCTCTCTTATGGTATGCAAGGTTTCACCTAAAGAAAAGTACTCTGGTGGGGAGGCAGAGGGAATGGAATACTCTGCATCTGAATCCTCATAGGTAGATAAGGGTATGTCCTGGTAATAAGAGGGATCAGAGTCATCGGACTCGTGGTCTGTTGAATCAGAAGGGAAACCAATTATTTATCTTTTAGAGGGGGAAGGCTGGCTTCCCCTAATTAGAGTTATAAGGTCTTCAACCATTCTAAGCATTTGTTTGTGGCATGGGGGCTTGAGCATGTGTTGTGGTCATTGGTTTTCTAGGCATAGCGCAAACTCTGGGACTGAGAAACTCGGTCGTTTTAGTCTGAAAGGAAGTAGTCAGTTTAATATGAACACCGGAAGGTCGGAATACACTCTCAGAAGCCGGTGCCTGCACAGTGGATCCGGACCGTAGAGACATCCACAGGTTCCATAATTGAAGAAGCATCTCGCGGCATACAGGACTCCAAATGGGTCTCAGCACAGGCCTGCGAATCCGTAGAAGCGGGCATCAGGGGCTGCGAAGGTGCTTCACTGAGTACTGGCAGACTGGTGACTAGCTTAACAGAAGCATCGTCGGCAGTTTTGGACCTATGCGGTCTGTCTCTGTCTTTATCCTTACGTTTTTTCGGAAGATCGGTAGTCGGATGGCTTACCGAAGCCATTTCGGAATACGGAGAATGACGGCAAAAGAACTTAACAACAAAGATAGCCCGACAACGAATAGTTTATGCGTTAAACAAGGCACAAAACCGACAGTGAGGTACGTCGTGGTTTGGGCCTAAACAGGTGACGCAGTAAGAATGAAAATCTCTGTGAGGTATTTGCTTTCCACAGGCAAGACAACTGTTAACTTTTTCTGACATCGGTTAGAGCAAGAAAAAAGAATCCCCAATGAGCTACGTAGCTTTACAAGACTTCAGGTTTATAACTTGAAAAACAAAAATTTCAGGTAGCAGCCGACCAGCACTTGCGAACTGCTTCTGCTTCGGGCTCCCACGCAGCAAGAAAAGCTGATGTAATGGCATCGGCTGCATGTTTTATACCCCTGACGACCTGATGTCATGGAAGAGGCGACAGCATCCGATGCAGAAATCCCAAGACTCTGGTATTCGGACTGACTGAGGGCTACCTGCAGGCAGATAACCCAAGTGTGATGACTGCAATAGTGAAACACGAAGAACATCTGGCATTGTTCCTGTGTCAAACCTGACTGACAAGATATATATAACTCTCTCAACACACAGTCCACTCAATCTGATTTTCTCCCTCTCCTCAGTGTTCATTACTACTCAAAAATAAATATATATCAAGGAAATGTCATTTGGCCATAAATAGAAGTTATGTTCTTACCATAACGTTCCATGTTAGTTGTCTTCTTCTCGCCTTCTTCTTGCTGGATGGGTTCGGAGCCGACCTCGGCTCGACTGCCACTCTAAAAGCTCGAGAGTTGGTTCCACCAGCTCGAGGCTCCCCTTATATCCCACAATGCTAGGCGAGAGTTACCTCAGATCTCGTTTGTAAGCTAACCCCAGCTTATAACAGTAACAATATAACTGTAAAAACAGAATCCACCTCTAACAACAGGAAGAAAAGGGTGACCTACATCCTGAACCAAGAAATATGCATAATAGCATATGACTAAGAAAGAGGTGGTAGAAAGAGAGGTCACGATCACAACTCCTCTAGGTCTGTCCAGGCCAGGGGGAAGGAGGGTGGGACGCAAGAAGAAGGCGAGAAGAAGACAACTAACATGGAACGTTATGGTAAGAACATAACTTCTATATGTTAAGTTGTCTATCTCACCTTCATTCTTGCTGGATGGGACCGTCCCTAGCACCTTGTCCCGGGTGGCCTAACGGAACAGACTCCTGAGAACAGTGGAACCAAAATTAGCTCTATGCCTAGAAGCTAAATCCAACTTATAATGAGAAATAAAAGTGTGAGGAGTAGCCCAAGTAGCCGCTGCACAAATGGTGTCAATAGGCAGTCTGTCTTGGAAGGCTAAAGAAGTAGCCAAAGCTCTGGTGGAATGGGCTTTAGGTTTATTAGGCAATTTTTGTTGTCTAATTTCATATACCAGGGAAATCAAAGATGTTAGCCATCTGGATAATGATACCTTTGAAACTGAAAGTCCCTTTCTGCTTTCCGCATAGGAGACAAACAGCTGATCAGATTTTCTGAATTGTTTCGTCCTATCCAAGTAGTACCTTAATTGACGATGAACATCCAGGCAGTGTAATTTTTGTTCAGACCTATTTGAATACTCTGGGAAAAAGACAGGAAGGTCAATGGTTTGATTTATATTTGATGTTGAAACCACCTTAGGCAAAAGGACGGGTTAGTTCGTAAGGAAACTCTGTCCTTATGGAACACAAGATAAGGAGAACGACAACAGAGTGCTTGAAGTTCTGAAATTCTTCTAGCTGATGTGATAGCCACCAGAAAGAGAGTTTTCCATGATAATAATTTCAAGGAACATGAAGCTGCAGGTTCGAAGGGGAAAGAATCAAAGAAGCAAGAACTAAATTTAGGTCCCAAGGAGAAGGAGGATTTCTTATAGGAGGTCTGAGAAGAAAAACTCCTTTCAAAAAAGCTTTGCAAAGTTTGTGGGACATTAGGGCAGATTCAGAAATGCCCACATGGAAATTAGAAATAGCTGCCAATTGAACCTTAAGAGTAGATGGAGATGAACCTGCATGGAAGAGTTCAGCTAGAAAATCAAGGACTAGTTGGATGGAAGCGGTGAAAGGATCTATGTTCTTTCCTTGTGCCCAATATGAGAAGCGTTTCCACTTACTCAAATAAATCTTTCGAGTGGAAGATTTATGGGAAGCTATCAATATATCTCTAACAGAGTGAGATAATTGAGGAAGCCTGGCTACGGTTGGAACTGGAGGAACCAAGCAGTGAGGTTCAGAGAGGGAGGAGCGATGAAACTGACCCGACTGGTGGATCAAAAGATCTGGAACTAGGTCCAGATTCCACGGTCGCTCAAAAGAAATCGATGTAGAAAGGGGAACCACACTTGTCGAGGCCAGTAAGGAGCAATGAGGATCAATGAGGCCTTCTGAGCGATAGCTTTCTGTATTACTTGAGAGATCAGTGGGAAAGGAGGAAATGCATACAGAAGTCCCGGGCCAAACTTGGACTAGAGCGTCCCTGCTGGGTTGGCCTGGTAAAGGGAATAGAGTGAAATATTCTCTGCACTTGCTGTTTTGGGGAGTAGCAAAAGATCGCAGCAAGGCTGACCCCACTTGAGAAAGATTTCTCTCACTACAGAGTCTTTCAGAGACCACTCGTGAGGCATGAGTATAGCTCTGCTCAACTTGTCCGCAATGTGATTGGACTTCCGGGATGTGCGTTGCTATCAGAAAACGCTGAGAAGAAATCGCCCATTGCCACAGTCTGAGTGCTTCTCGACACAGGGGTAAGATCTGGTTCCGCCTTGTTTGTTGATGTACCACACTACAGACATATTGTCTGTCTGGATTGCAATCGTTCCCAAGGGAAGAGAGTCTTGAAGGGCTTGCAATGCTAAAAGCACTGCTCTCATCTCCAGAACATTTATGTGCAAGTGGCATTCGTTTGGTTGCCATGTGCCCTGGACTGTCCTGCCCTGATAATGCCCCCCCCCACCCGATCAGGGAGGCATCCGTTGTCAGAGTAGCAACCGGAGGAGGTGGAACAAATGGTCTTCCGACAGGAGCTGGGGAAGACATCCACCATATGAGATGCTTTTGCACGCGTGATCATAATGGTGTGAGACACTGGAAGTTCCTGGTATGACCATTGGGTAAAAAGCATCCACTGAAGGATCCGCATGTGGTATCTGGCCAATAGAAGGAGAGGTATGGCCGCTGCCATGATTCCCAACACCTTTAGAACTAACCTGGCTTTGACTCTGTTGTTGTTGAGAAGAAGTGATACCAATTTGTGAATGTCTGATATCCTTTGGTTCGTTAGCCTTGCAGACATGTTTATAGTATCTAAATTTGCCTATGTAGGTAATAGTACGACAAGGCGACAAAACAGACTTTTCGCAATTTATTGAAATACCCAGTTTTTGACAAACGCGAAAAGTATAATCTCTGGCCATCAGAAGGAGATGCTTGGTGGGAGCTGTGAGAAGCCAGTCGTCCAAATATGGAAACACCTGGAATCCTTGTCGTCTCAGGTGAGAAGCTACCACTGCCATGCATTTGGTAAACACCGGGGCAGTGGTGAGACCAAAGGGCAGGGCCCTGAACTGAAAATGACTGGTTCCCAGCCTGAAGCGGAGGAATCTTCTGGAGCGTCTGTTCATTTTATGTGATAGTACGCATCCTGAAGGTCTATAGAGCACATCCAGTTTCCTTTTCCCAATAGGGGAAGGATGGACTGCAGCGTGACCATCCGAAATCTTGTTTTCTTGACTGATCTGTTCAAGATACTGAGATCCAAAATTGGTCTCCAGTCCCCTGTTTTCTTTGGAACTAAAAAGAACCTTGAGTAGATTCGGATCCTTGTTGGTCTGCTGGCACTGACTGAATTGCTCTTTTGCAAGCAGTTTTGAAATTTCCAAAGCTGCTATATCCCTTTGAGCGGTGGAACATCTGGAAGGGATTTTTTGATTGATTTGGAAAAGCGAAGAAAGGGGATAGAATAGCCTTGAAATGATGGACTGTACCCATTTGTCTTGAGTCAGGGATAGCCAGGCTTCTGGGTACAGTGACAATCTTCCCCCGACTGCCTCCGAAGATGGGCAGTCGGGCAACACCTCAGGGATGCTGAAAGGGCTTGTCAGGAAAGGCTTCCCGATTGCCCTGGTTCTGTGGACCCCCCCTGCTCCTAGGGCGACGTCTACCATTGTTATTCCCACCTCTGCCTCTGGTAGGAAAACGACTCTGTGCGTCAGGCGAAGTCCCTTGAGATTGTTTACGGAACCACATCTTCCCACCCTTCTGGCCTTTGGGGTAAGGCCTAGAAGGAGTCGAAACGGACTCCGACGGCAGAAAGGGTCTTGCCATCAGTCTCGCACCTAGTCAGGGTTTCTTTCACTTGAGGACCAAAGAGAGATGATCCATCAAAAGGGAGTTCGTGAAAGACGTCTTGAAAGGGTCCAAAATTGCATAGCCGCATCCAGGCGTGCCTACGTAAAGCTACACCTGTCCCTGCGGCTCTGCTCGCTCCATCGGCCGCATAAGAGAGGAGGCGCATGGAGGCGTTAGATATGGAATTAAGGGTAGCCAGCTGCGTGTTCATTTTATCTTGGAAACCCGCAGCTGTAGGATCCTTTAACATTTCACTCGCTTCCTTGATCAAGTCCCTTTGAAGACGAGTGAAATGGCACAGGTAATTCAGCGACGCATGGTAAATGTCGCTGAGGAGAACATCCGCTTCCGCACCTATCCATGGACCTAGATTCCTTGTTAGGTGGATGGACAGGCACTGAAGGATCAGCCAGTTCCTTCTTTGTGGCAGCAGCTACCACCATAGCATCCACAGAAACTCCTTTTGATAAAAATTGCTTGTCTGATGGAGCTGTGATGAATTTAGAGGGTCTCCTGGGAGTGGGGTCCACTGAATCAGGAGCCGTCCATGCCTTCTTAGCAACCACCTGCATGAGGGGGTCGAAGGGGTGGACACCCAGGAGGTGGAAGGGCGAGCCAAATGCCTCAAGATACACAGATTCGTCCTCCGAAGGGTTGAGGGCTGGCCAATTTCCCCTCTGTTTCAGGATCTCCAGAATGTCTGCAAATGAGACATCTTCAGAAGGGGAACGGGGAACCCTCAGAATCATCCAGATCTGTGTCTGGCGTGATAGACTCAGGTGAGTCAATGTGCTTCCTCTTGCACTTCCTCTTCCGAGGGGCTCTTCTGCCAAATCAGGAGAGGCCTCGGAAGAGGATGAAATCCCACAGGGGCTCCTGAGGAGCTGGCCCTCTGCGGTCCGGGATGAGGGAGTGAGTCGACTTACCCTGAGGCAGCATCGAGGGAGGGGCTGACGGAGCCGACTGTGGAGTAGAGCCTGGCTCTAACACACTCCGCATGACCTCGAATGCACCTCTGTCAGGCAGAGCCAGAGGTCCCGCTCCGAGGAGCTAAGAACCCCTCGGCACCGACAGTGATGGCTCCGAGGCCGATGTCGGAGCCGAACTCACCAGCGCAAGCACCGAGAGGAGAGGGGTCAGACAAGGGTCCGATGCCACTCACCCCTCGGAGCCGACGAGGAAGTCCGCGCCGAGATTCCTCCAAAGAAAAAAACGGAGCGGACGAGGGAGCCGAAGACAAATGTCTCGGCTCCGGCAACCACAGTCTCGGTTCCGACGACCCGGCTCCGAACTCAAAAGAGTCGAAGGAGGAAAGAGTTGATGGACGGGGCAGGCACCGACTGATGAGTCGGGCTCTGAAGCATCTGGGCTAGTGCCTCGGACTTAAGTAGTCGACTCACCACTCTCTGAAGGTCATGATCGGACAGCCTCGATGACCTAGAGGAATGAGACCTTTGGCTCCGTTCAGACAGCAGGGAGATCCTGGAGCCGAATGAACGGAGCCAAGAGAAGGTGACCTAGACCTCTTTCTAGTTGTCGGCTCGAAGGTCTTGTCGGAGCCGACACGGGTACTCGATAACCTCGGCTCCGGCCGAGCCGAGGAAGCCACAGAAACTGTGGACTCAGACTTATCGGCTCCACCCGGAGCCGATAAAGGCAAAGGTTGAACAACCTGAGGTCTCGGCTCAGAAGCGGAGCCGAAGACCTCGATGCCTTAGAGGGCTTCCCTGTTGAAACTGACAGGGAATCCTCTGGCTTCAACAAGCCTCTCAGAATCAACTTGTTTTTCTTTCCTGCAGGACCCTGGGGCTGAAGCCATGGCACACAGCACAGGAGTCCTGCAGGTGCAAAGGCCCCAGACAATAGACACAAGAAGTGTGAGCGTCTGTCAGAGACATTTTCTGACAGCGCGCATCACACTTCTTGAATCGAGACCTTTGCTTCTTTTGACATTCCCTAACTGACAGGTGTACACAAACACACACCCAAACACACAAGTTATACCCTGTCAGCAAAAATAATAATTTTAGTAGAAATACTAAAAATTAAGTACAAAAAATTAAA
The DNA here is from genome assembly GCF_019279795.1 of Protopterus annectens. Taxonomy (NCBI): domain Eukaryota; kingdom Metazoa; phylum Chordata; order Ceratodontiformes; family Protopteridae; genus Protopterus; species Protopterus annectens. The sequence goes on from NC_056743.1 coordinate 287,736,441, forward strand.
GTAAAACTACACAAACACTCCCTAGGGAAGGGAAGGCCAAAGGCCCAAAGGGAGAACCAACAGTTCTTTTAATAAAGAAACGGAAAATATTAGGGTCGGGGATAAAGTTCTATGATCTACACTAATCTAGGAAGAATTTAACTTAAAAAGGGGAAAAAAAAGTAACTTTTAGAAGAAAAAGCTAACACTCACCAGGAACTGGTAGAAGCAACCAACCTCGAAGCTGTAGCGGCAAACGAGATCTGAGGTAACTCTCGCCTAGCATTGTGGGATATAAGGGGAGCCTCGAGCCGGTGGAACCAACTCTCGAGCTTTTAGAGTGGCCGAGTCGGAGCCGAGGTCGGCTCCGAACCCATCCAGCAAGAATGAAGGCGAGATAGACAACTTAACATCTATTATTTAATATGTACACACTACTAACTTTATTTTTTCTCACAGTGATCTTCACTGAAATGCTCATGTTTTTCTCTTTGAACCTGTACCTACTAGAAAACTGCATGGAATACTACTTTGTATAGACTAACTAAAAGATATGTATTCTGCATCTTACTGTATGTATACTGTTGTACTATCTAATTATTGTATATTGTTTGTATTTCTGCAGAGCTTTTCTCCCCGGGCCTCCACTGAAAATGGGCTTCTGGCCCAGTCGGACTTTCCCGGTAAACAAATGTAAATAAATAAATAAATCTAGCTTCTGTTCTAAAATTGTCATTGCTTTCTGTCGCAGAGTGTGCCTCTGTTTGTCTTAGGTACTGCATCTCCATCAAGTCTAGGTTCACCAACTGTTAATGTCTTCACTCCTAAAGTTTCCATGCCATAAAAAAGTGCTGGTTGCACCACTACTTTGTACACATTACTTTTCAGTTTCTTTGGTATTCTTCTGTCACACACTATGTCTAACACTCTGTGCCATTGCTTTTCAGTTTCGTTGGTATTCTTCTGTCACACACTGTTCCTAACATTCTGTGCCATTTGGCTACAGCACCAGATATTCTACTTTTGACTTCATTCAGACTTCCCCTTCTTGTCAACTATTCTTCACCAATATTTGAAGTGGTTAACCTGTTCCTTTATTTCCTTTCTTTCTCAATTTTAGCTTCTTGCAATTCCCTCATTTGTTGCCATGACAGCTATCTTGTTTGTACTCTGTTTTATCCCATGCACCTTCAGTTTTGCATTCCATTCCCCAATCATTTACTGAAGTTCCTGTTCAGTTTGTTAGCAATGCTACATCATCTGCATACAGTAGCTTTGTTGATTTGTTCCCTCTGACATGTCTGCTCATGTAATCCACTCCCATTGTTAACCATGCTGCAAGTCTGGACACTGTTCACACTTGCGTCACTGGGTCCTTACGCACAGCCTATACTAAAACTGGTCAGTACTTTTAGAACATCAAGCCATCACAAGACTCTTAAAATCAGCTTTCTTGGGATCTTGGCAAATATTTTTTTCCAAGTCAATGAATGCCCATTTGGACTCAGTCATCCTCCACATTCTTATCTCCACTATATGTCGCACAGCTGTGCTGCATCCTGATATGAATTTGAATTGCTCATTTCCCATTTTACTTTCTACTGCTCTGAATATTCATTTGTAAATCACCGTCTTCAACACTTTAATGCAGTGTGACAGAAGTTTAATACCTCTTTATTGCATATGGTTGTGAATGCCACTTAGTTCCTGTAGAACAGCACTAGAATGGTACTCTCCAGCCATCTAAGATGTGCCTTTCTCTCAATAACTTTGTGAGTAGCCTCACTTAATATCATGATCATATCTGCTGTGACATCATCTGAGTCTGATGCTTTTCCCTGACTTGTGCTTCTCTTACCTTTTCTAAGAAGGGTACTTCTTCCTCTCGCATTATAGGCTTTGTATGTGTCATTATAGTTTCCAGGGTCTTCTTTATTCAGAAGATTCTGGAAGTACTCTTCCCATTCACCTATTATATTGACCAGGTTGTTGCGGACGTCTCTTATAAATGATGTCTGATGAATTTCTTCTTTATCTTTCTGCTTTTGCTTGACAACCTGATAAGAGTTTATTTGTGCCATCTGGTGAGTCACTTTCTAGAAGATGGTACAAGTGCCTTTGACATCCTAGTCTTTGCTATTGTGACTACTCTTTTAATCTTTTTGTTAGTCATCCGGTATTTCTACTTAACCTAGCATGTCTGTTCTGTCTTCTACTTTTTCCTGCACTCCTTCCTTTTGATAACTTCTTGGATTTCTGCATTCCACATATACTTTATGACACTTATTTCCTTACCTGGTTCATATCTGTTTTATAGTCTTCATACTTGCTGTTTTGAGATGCTGCCATTCTTGTCTGACTCTTGCCTATTTCCTCTTCTTCCTGAGGTGCTAAAAATCTAAGTATTTCCTTAAACTCTTATGTTCTCAATCCAGCCAGCTTTAAGGTCTTGAACCTAGTCTCTGTTGACCTTATAACCTTCTCTGAATACTATGCTCTAGGTTGACTGTTTTACTGGTGATGGCTCAGCAATCTCTAATTCTATCCTAATGTCCTTTCCTTAACAGCTGCAAGAACGTACAGTTGTGTACACTTACCATATATATAGATGTTCGAGTGTATTCACTGTTGCAGTCATCACATTTGGGTTATCCATGACAGGGTAGCACTCGGTCAGCCCAAATACCAGAGGCTTAGTATTTCAGCGTCGGTTGCTGTCCGTTCAGGACTGACGTCAGGTCGTCAGTAGTATAAAGTAAGGCAGCCGACACCACTACATCAGTTTTTCTTGCCCTGTCAGGAGCCCCCCAGTAGGAGCCAGGATATGGTGGAAGAACCCCACCAGTAGAAAGTAAATACAAAAAGTTCCTTGTAAGGAGAGAGAGAGAAGAAAAGGGGGAGGGAAACCAGGACAGCAACAGTGAATACACTCGAACATCTACATTTATGGTAAGTGTACACAACTGTACTATGTTCTTCAAGTTTCACTGTTACAGTCATCACATTTGGTTGATTCCCAAAGCTGAAGAAAAGGGTGGAGGCAGTCAAGAAGACTGCGGCTGGCTAGGATGCCCTGTAAGACTGCAGTGGCAAAGCCTGCCCTGGACTTGGAGAAGGTAGGCAGGTGGTAATGTTTGGTGAAGGTGTGAACAGATGTCCATGTGGCAGCCTCCAGGATGTCCCTGGTGGGGACTCCTGTGAGGAAAGCTGCAGAAGTGGAGGCTGCTCTGGTAGAGTGAGTCCTCACCCCCTTAGAGAGAGGTTTCCCATGTTGCTGTAACAGAAATGGATGCAGTGTGCTATCCATTTGGAAATTTTTTTGGATATGGCTTTGCCCTCTGCCCCTGCAGCAAAGCTGACTAGCAACTGATCAGTCTTTCTGAATGATTTAGTTTTGTCTAGACAGAATTGGAGCTGTCTGTTCACATCTAGAGAGTGCAGGATCCTTTCCCCCTTGTTTTGTGGGTTAGAGAAAAAGGTGGGCAAATGAATGGATTGGTTGAGAGACACACAGCACACCACTTTGGCATGAAAGATGGGTTAGTCCTGAGGGACACCCTGCCAGCATGGAAGATGATGAAGGGCTCTACAGCCATGAGTGCTTGTAGCTCTGATACTCTTCTGGCTGACGTGATGGCCAGAAGCAAGGCTGTCTTCCAGGAGAGAAACTTTAACTCTGCTGAAGATGCTGGTTCTGGGGGGGGGGGGGCAGAGTGAGCTTTTCCAACACAAAGTTTAGGTCCCAAGCTGGGGTAGGTGCTCTTCTGGGTGGCCTCAAGTTGCTAGCCCCTCATAGGACCTGTTTGATCAGAGGGTGTGAGAAACGTGGGTACTCAGTGTTGAAATGAGCAGAGATAGCAGAGGTATGAATTTTAATAGAGGAAAAGGACAGACGACTGTGTAGCAGGTCAGCTAGGTAATCCAGGATGAGAGGGAAGGAGGGTTGTGCCATATCGGCTCCCTTAGCCTGACTCCAGATGCAGAACCTTTTCCATTTGTCAGCATAAGACTTTCAAGTGCCAGGACATCTAGACTCACATATAACATCTAGAACCTGTTTGCTGAGAGTGGCAGCTTGATCAGTGGTCAGAGAATAAGCCAGGCTGCCAAAATGAGGGTCTACAATTGGGGATGCATGAACTCTCCTTCCCCTCTGGGTCAGGAGGGTTGGGGTCTGAGGGAGATGCCATGGTGGCAGGCTGCACAGCAGTGGGTACCAGTGCTGGTGAGGCCAGTCTGGAGCAATCAGAATTGTCCTTGGTTTTTCCTCCCTTATTTTGAGCAGTACCCTGGTAATGAGAGGTAGTGGGGGAAATGCACAGACCGAGAGGTTGACCAAGGGGAAGGATAGGGCATCCACTGTCCAGGCCCTGCCGTGAGGCTCTCTGGTGAAGAACTTGCTGAACTGATGGCTGGAGTGGGAAGCAAAGAAGCTGACCTTCGGGGTGCCCCATTTCTGAGTTATTAGGGTGAAGGTTCTTTGATCTAGCTGTCACTTGTGTGGGTCCAGAAGATTTCTGCTTAAGTTGTCTGCCAAAGAGTTTAGAGAGATAGGTTGGAATTGTTCTAACAGGTGTAGTTGCATGGCTGAGGCTGTATGTCAAAGGGTCATGGCGAGCCTGCATAGAGAGTAGGAGTGAGTCCCTCCCTGCTTGTTGATATACCACATCACAGCGGTGTTGTCTGTTTTGATCAGGAGAGTCTCTGGGGAGAGAAAGGGCCTGAAAGCTGTCAATGCATGCTGGACAGCTAACATCTGTTTTTGGTTGATGTGCAGATGTATTTGCTGTGGGCTCCACTGGCCCTGTATACATCTGATGTCCAGGTGTGCACCCCAGGCATAGTCTGATGTGTCTGTGGTAAGGGTCTGGGTGGCTGGGGGTGGTGAGAAAGGTAGTCCCTTGTTGTGGCAGCATGCTGCTACCCACCAAAGAAAATCTTTCCTTGGGCAAGGTATCATTGGTATAAGAGTTTCCAGGTCTTGAGAATGTTGACACCAAAGGCTTTTTAGGTACCACTGAATTTTCCTCATATGCAGTCTGGCATATGGAATGAGTAGAATCCAAGATACCATGAACCCCAGAGCGTGTAGGATTTTCCTTGCGGATAACTGGAGTCTGGTAGCTAGTTGAGAGAAGTAGGTTGTCAGGTAAGCTTGCTTTTCTGGTGTAAGGAATGACATCTGGGATGCTGTGTCCAGGCTTGCTCCCAGGAATATATTCCTTTGGCTGGGTACTTGCACGGATTTCTTTTCATTGATAGTGTACCCTAGGGAGGTCAGTAGGGACTTTACAAAGGCCAGGTGCTTGAGCAGCTTTTCCTGTCTGCCTGAATTAGGCAGTTGTCTAAGTAAGGGTAAATATGTATATTTCTTTGTCTGCAAAATGCATTGGCAGGAGCCAGACATTTTGTGAAAATTCTGGGAGCATTAGATAAGCCAAAGGGAAGTGGAGAGAACTGAAAGTGCAGAGATCCTGCCCTGAAACGTAGATATTTCCAGCATGATTCCCTGATTGAGATGTGGAGGTAGTCCTCTTTTAGGTCTAGGGTGGCTAGCCAAGCATTCTTGGAGAGCACAGGTAGTAGCTGGTGGGGGGGGGGGGGTGAGCATTTTGAATTTTGATATCACCAGGAAGGTGTTTAGAATGGATAGATCGAGTATGGGGCACCAAGTGCCCACTTTTCCGGGTACCAGCAAAAGTCTGGAGTACTGCAGGAACGTGCTCTATTGGACTCAGAGAGAGCAGGGAAAGAACTTGCTTTTTTGCCTCTGCCCATTGGTTTGGAGGAAGATCTGGTAACCCTTTTGGGGTTGGGAGAGTGTGAAAAGAAAATATGTATCCCTGGGACACTATGTTGAGGACCCAGTTGTCATTGGTAATGGTGGCCCAGGTGCTTGCGAGAAAGGAGAGTTTTCCTCCTAGGGGCAAGTGCAGGTGGGCAGAGGGAGGGGGTGGAAGTGGAGAGTCATTGTGAGTTCTTACCATGAGGGGGTGGCTTTGCACTCCCTGGTTTTGAAGTGGAACTCCAATGCTTTGATCTCTGCATTCCCTGTGGCTGCTGTCTAGGGGTTCGGCTTCCCCAGGGTCTGGGCTGAACTGACCTAGAGAGGGCAGGAAAGGACCAGTGCTTAGATGGCAATGCCTACTGAACCTGTGTGGCTGGACCTGTAGGAAATCCTTAACTGTCTGCATAGATTTAGCTTTTCCTTCCACCTTTTTTAAGACCTCCTCTGCCTTGGTGCCACATAAGTTGTCTTTGTGCAAGGGTGCATCCAATAATTTAAAATTGACATGGTCTGGCAAGGGCTGTTCCTTAACCCAAGTATGCCTTCTAAGGACAGAACTGGTGAATGTTGCCCTGCAAGAAGCTTCTAGGGCATCAAAAACCACAGTGTAAGGTGTGCTTAGTTACTTGACTTGCAGAAAGCATTAACTCTTGTAACTCTAGTTTCTGAAGAAAGCACACCACGATGTACAGGCTCCAAAACCTTCTTTTAATGTTGTACACAATAAAATAAACTGTTAAAATACAAACAGTGCATTGAATACAATCCACGTTAAGCGTTTTTAATAACTTGCATGCTAAAGTAACAACGGATTTGATGTTTGATGTAGACAGAACAAAATATGTCAATATTTTTAGTGAAGTTGACAAGCATTGCAATAGGGTGTTGGAAAGGAAAATTAAGAAAATGAATAGAGATTTGAATGAGTACAGGGAAGGGAGGGCATATCTCCCACCACCCAGGAGTACAAAAAGGTTGAACCAAGATGGGGTGTGTGAGAACAATTAAGTATTTGAAGTTACAAATGAACATATTTCAACCCCTTTTGGAGAAGACCCTTTGGAAAATATACACCCCCTTACCCAGGAGAAGCGACAAGTTGGCAGAAAAACAGAGGGCCAACCATCACTAGCAGTACAGAAATACATACAACATGGGGAGGGGAATGGAAACCCAAGGAGAGGAAATTACAAGAGAACATTCCACAAGAGCAATCACTGGAATTAATGGAAGTTCAGAGAGAAAGCAATGAGACTACACTGGGGACATATGCTGGTGTGGTTAACACTAAAGACAATTTCCACTTATTTAATTACACAGATTTAATTGCAGATGACACTTTTTTCCAGCTATTTACTAAGGGATTTCAATATGTCCCTACTAGACCTTTAAGAATAGTCAATTCAATTACAGAGTTAAAATTATTTGTGAGGAAGTTAAACCTGAAATGTTTATTTAAGGATGCCAAAGGAGAAAGCAAGAATTTGGTCAGGGAAAAGTACCTATAACCCCCCTTTAAATCCTACTTTGAAAGTGTTTGAGGAGTTGGTAGAAAATAAGATGAGGATGATTAATAACAGACCAACAGTCATGACCAACTTTTCCGACAGTGATAGAAAGGTGGTCAACATTTTAAGAAGTAGAGATTGTAGAGTAATGAAATCTGATAAGGGGGTTGGGGTTGTATTAATGGATGCCACTGACTACAAAACCAGTATGTTGGAAATTTTAAATGATGAAAGTAAACACAGTATAGTCTCTAGAAATGAGATTTTTATAGCCTATTCTAAAGTGGATTACTATATCAATGACCATTTTTTTCAGAACACTACAGACAAAGACCTTTTGGACTATTTAACAGTAACTAGACCAAAGACTCCAGTGGTTTTTGGAATTCCCAAAACCCAGAAAAATGTAGAGAAGCCGCCTTTTAGACCAATAGTTGCAGGAGTGGGCTCCAAACTTGAACCCCTGGCTAAATATATTGATAAAACCTTGAAAAGGTACATAACATCTTTAAAACATACTTCCAGGGATTCATGGGATTTCTTAAGTAAAGTTACTGATGACAAATATGAAGAGGATTTATGTATGGTAACTACTGATGTAATGTAATTATTCCCTAGTATCCCCTATTTGGAGGGGATAGATTGGTTTCAGGATATTTTGATTGAAGTAAATTATCTAAGCAATGAGCACAGGAACTTAATATTTGAATTCATGGAAATAATACTAAAAAATAACTATGTGCTTTGCTGAAGAATATTACAAACAAGAGAAAGGGGTGGCCATAGGGGCCTCATGTGCCCCCTTGTATGCAAATTTGGTCTTATACTATTGGGAGAGGAAATTTATTTTTGAAACTCCTTGGAATAAGAACATTTCTTTATATACCAGATTTTTAGATGATATCTGTCTTTTCTGGAAGGGCACGCAAACCCAGTTAGTCCAATTTTTGGAAGATATTGGGACTACAACTTCTTTTTTGAAATTTACCTGGCATACATCAGAAGACTTAATTAATTATCTAGATGTGACTATATAGAAGAACCTGGAAGAGAAGAAATTTCATTCCAAGATCTATCGAAAACCCACACACTCTAACTCATATTTACATTTTGAGAGTGAGCACCCCTATAATCAAAAGAAGGGTATTATATTAAGGGGCAATTGATCAGGGCATCAAGGATGTGCAATGAGAACTGGATTTTCTTGGGAGGAAATGAAAGTAATGAAGTAATGTTTTGTTAAGAGAGGTTACCCCGAAAATTTAGTCAACCAGCTAATGAGGGAAGTTAATAAAGGAATGAAGGAGAAATATGATCCAGTTTGAGGGAAAACTCCATTACAGACTAACCAGAAAGTAGACAATAAGAGTTCCCAGTATGAGGTGGCATTTACCCACACACACACACACACACGATTCACTCACAGGAAATTGAGAACATTATTAGGAAATATTGGAAATTATGAAACCAACAAAGTTATTACACCAACACCGACATTTATTAAGAAGAGAGACATGAACATAAAGGAGATGTTGGAAAAACAAGGCACTGAGAACACTGTAGTTAGAGCCCAAAAGATTGGGGGAACATATAGGTGTGGGTTCTGCCAACAATGCAACACCATTTTGGAACAAGAGAGTATTACTATTCCATCTAGAAAGTTTAAAATGAAGTTTAATGAACATTTTAATTGTAACAATAAAGGGGTTGTATTTATTAGTATTTGCCAAACATGTTACAGCTTTTATGTAGGCAGGACAGAGAGACCCTTGAAAAGACGAATATACCAGCATCTATATGAAATTTCCCAGAAGAAAGACACAAATGCTCTATACAGACATCAGAGACAGTGTATGGATTGTAGATTTAAGTTCTCCCTACTGGAACAAGTAAGACAGGATACTAGAGTTGGGTTGTGGGAAGCCTGCTTAGAATGCAAAGAACTTTACTGGCAGCTTAGACTGGATTCAACGAAAAAACCTGGTCTAAATGACCACGTAAGTATAACAGCGTCCTTAAATTGAGGGCAGCTAAGCTTTAGAAGGGCAAGAACAACATTTTAAAAAGTATATTTATTTTTATTTTGAAGGGTTTTAAATAGAATTGACCAGTTACAGCAACATATACATAAACACTGTTTTTAGTAGTGGCAAGATGATGAGGTTGCTATAAAGAACTTTGATTGATTTAAGCTAATTAATTATACATGAGGTTTAATTACTGGTTGACAATTTTATGAATTTGTATAAATGTGCCCAATAGTTTTTATTCCATGTTCTGATGAAGCATGGGATTGACCTAAGTGAAAACCCTTAACATGGATTGTATTCAGTGCACTGTTTGTATTTTAACAGTTTATTTTACTGTGTGCAACATTAAAAGAAGGTTTTGGAGCCTTTACATGGTGTTGTGCTTTTTACAGTTTTGGTTGGCTCTACTCTATTTTCTGCACAAGCAGGAAAGGATGATATTTTTTGTTTGAGGAGTTCCACGGTATGTTGCTGAAATTTTAGCATATGGAACTGACACTTTAGTGCTCTGATAGCAAGAGTAGCAGAGGCGTGTACTTTTTACCCCGTATGTTTAGTGCTCGGGAATCCCTATCTGAGGGGGTAGGATTCTTAGCAGAAGTTGTTTTAATTCCTTTAGGCCCTTGAGAAATAACCTCAGGGTCAGCAGTAGGAATTTTGAAAAGAAATTTGTATGAGTCAGGGACTCTGTAATATCTGTCAGGTTTTCTGGGACCAGGAGGGAGGGTATCAGGAGTCAAACTAGATTCCATGAAAACATCGTCCACAACATCCAGGACAGGAGGAATGGCCAGGGGTCTATGCTGTGGAAGATCTAAGAATTCTCAGTCTCTTTTTAGACTGAGGGCAGTCCTGACATTCCCATTGGAAATGCTCCCTTAAAGTATGAAGGGTTTCCCCAAAGGAAAAGTCCTTGGGTGGAGACGCTGAAGGAATGGATTTCTCTGCATTAGAATCCTCATAAGCTGACAGCGGTTGCATGTCTTCATATTCAGATGCATCAGTCATCAGATTCCTGTTCAGATACAACTACTGAGGACAGATTTTCTTTTGAAAGGGGTAGCTTGGCTTCCCCTGATCAGCATTATAAGGTCTTCTGCCATTTTAAGCATTTGAGACTTAGGCAAGGAAGCAGGTGTCCGAGACTGGGTCATCAGTTTCTTGGGCATGGTTCGTACCCTGGGCCTTAGAAACTCGGTAGTTTTAGAAAGAACGGTAGATGCGAAAGAAGTCAGTTTGTGTCGAGAATCGGTAGTGCGAAGTACTTCCTTGGAAACCGGTGCCTGCTCAGCAGCTCCGGACCCATCCAAGGTAGAGACAACCGCAGGATCCTAAGTCGAATTAGAGTTTTACGGCATACTGGACCGCGAAAGGGTCTCGGTAGCGGCCTGCGAATCCATAGAAGTGGGCATCAGGGGCTGTGAAAGCACCTCACCAAGGACCAGAGAATTGACGACTAGCTTAACGGAAGCATTGTCGGTAGGTTTGGACCTGTGCGGTCTGTCTCTGTCTTTACCCTTTTGAATTTTCAGAAGATCTGCTGTCAAGATAGCTTACCAAAGCCATATCGGAATTCAAGGACTGTGAGTGAAAATCTCTAGCTACAATAAGAGCCCAATGACTTATAGTTCTGGCACTGAATAGAGCACAAAAGCGACAGCAAGGGATGTCGTGGTCTGGGCCAAAGCAAGTGACGCAATAAGAATGAAAGTCTCGGTGTGGTATTTGCTTTCCACAGGCGAGACAATTGTTAACTTTTTCTGACATCAGGTAGAGCAAGAAAAAAGGATCCCCAACCAGGTACTTAGCTTTAGAAGACTTCAGCTTCAACTTGTAAGATGAATTTCAGGTAGCGGCCAACTGGCACTCATGCGAACTGCTTCTGCTTCGGGCTCCTCAGCAAGACAGACTGATGTAATGGCATTGGCTGCCTTATTTTATACTACTGATGACCTGACGTCAGTCCTGAAGCGACAGCAATTGACGCAGAAATACTAAGCCTCTGGTATTCGGGCTGGCAGAGGGTTACCCTGGCAGGGATAACCCAAATGTGATGACTGCAACAGTAAAACACGAAGAAAGTACAGTTGTGTACACATAACATAAATGTAGATGTTCAAGTGTATTCACTGTTGCAGTCATCACACTTGGGTTATCTGCCTGCAAGTAGCCCTCAGTCGGCCTGAATACCAGAGTCTTGGGATTTCCATGACATCAGGATGTCAGGGGTATTAAAACATGCAGCCGCCACCCGACACCATTACATTGGTTTTTCTTGCCCCAAATGTCAGGAGTCCCCAAAATAGTTAGCAATTACATGGTGTGGAACACCTTCAGTAAAAAGTAACCACCACTGCAATAAGATATGGCCAAAAAAGAGGATAAGTAGAAAGTATAGAAAAGTAAGGGGGCTGGAGGGGGGGTAACCAGAACTGCAACAGTGAATACACTCGAACATCTACATTTATGGTAAGTGTATACAACTGTACTATGTTCTTCGTGTTTCACTGTTGCAGTCATCACACTTGGGTTGATTCCCAAAGCTGAGGCAGGGTAGAGGCAGTCAAGAAGTATTAGGGCTGGCTAGCAGGCCTTGCAAGACTGCTGTAGCAAATCCAGCTCTGGATTTAGAAAAGATAGGCAAGTGGTAATGCTTGGTGAAGATGTGTACAGAACTCCAGGTTGCCGCTTCCAGGATGTCCCTGGAAGGGACTCCACTGAGAAATGCTGTAGAGGTTGAGGTAGCCCTAGTGGAATGGGTACTGATTCCCTGTGGGGTAGGTTTTCCATGGGGTTTGTAGCAGAAATGGATGCAGTGTGCTATCTATTTGGAGATGGTTTGCTTTGAAATGGCCTTGCCCTCTGCCCCTGTAGCAAAGCTGACTAGTAGCTGGTCAAATTTTCTGAAAGGTTTAGTCCTGTCAAGGTAGAACTTAAGCAGCCTGTGCACATCCAAAGAGTGCAGGATCCTTTCCCCTTTATTCTGAGGATTGGGGAAAAAGGTTGGTAAATGGATGGATTGGTTTAAAGCCACACTGGATACCACCTTGGGCATAAATGATGGATTAGTCCTGAGGGAAACTCTGTCCGCATGGAAGATAATGAAGGGTTCCACAGCCATAAGGACCTGCAACTCAGACACTCTTCTTGCTGAAGTAATGGCTAGAAGTAAGGATGTTTTCCATGAGAGGAATTTTAACTCTGCTGTAGCAGCAGGCTCAAAGGGGGAAGCCTGAGTTTCTCTAGTACAAAGTTAAGGTCCCAGGCTGGAGTGGGAGCTCTCCTCAGGGGTCTTAAGAGTGTTAGCTCCTCTTAAGAACTGTTTGACCAGAGGGTGAAAGAAGAGGGGTGGCTCAGTATTGTAATGAGCTGAGACGACAAAGGCATGAATCTTAATAGAAGAGAAAGATAGACCTTTGTGGAGCAGTTCTGCTAGATAATCTAGGATTTGAGGTAAGGTGGGCATGGTTGTGTTCTTTCCCTGAGACTGGCTCCAAGCACAGTATCTTTTCCACTTTTCTGAATAAGATTTCCTAGTACTAGGCTTCCTCCCTCAAGGATGACATCCAGCACCTGTTTGCTGAGGGTTGCTGGTGATGTATACATGGAATGAGCCAGGCTGCTAGGTTCAGGGTTTGCAGCTGAGGGTGCACAATCTGGCCTGCCTGCTGGGACAGCAGGAAAGGGGTCTGATGCAGGTGCCAGGGTGGCACTGCTGTCAGACTGCATAAAAGTGGGTACCAGTGCTGGCGTGTCCAGTCTGGTGCAATCAGGATTGTCCTTGGCATGTCCTGTTTGATCTTGAGTAGTACTTTCGAGAGGAGGGGCAGAGGGGGAAATGCATAGCTTGAGAGGTTTTCTCATGTAAAGGACAGGGCATCCACTTTCCATGCTTGGCTGTGGGGAGTTCTAGTACAAAATTTACTCAATTGATGGTTCTAGGGGGAAGCAAAGAGGTCAACCTCCGGTGTCCCCCACATGTGGATTAGAAGCTTAAATGAGATGGGTTCCAGTTTCCACTTGTGTGGGTCCATTAGATTTCTGCTTAAGTCATCTGCCAGTGAATTGTGTTTGCCTGGCAGGAACTGAGCTTGCAGGTGCACTTGATTGCTTGAGGCTGTGTTCCACAGGGCCATGGCTAACCTGCAGAGTGGGTAGGAATGAGTTCCAACCTGCTTGTTTATGTACCACATAACTGTGGTGTTGTCTGTTTTTATCAAGAGTTGACCACAAAAAAACGCACAGAGAGCAGGAACTAGTAGTCCGACCAGTAGTACCAAAGACACACTCCAAGGAAACTATCAATGAAAATGTATAATTTCACAAGTCCACCAAGTGGGTAAAAAATCACGTAGTTTATTCAGATCGTAAATTGCAACAACACGAACAAATTGTTGAAGGAAGAAAATACAGTTGTGCTGAACTTACGATAACATGAGATGTTTGATTGATCACTGTTGTACCTTAGCTATATGGATTAAATGTTGCCTAGCATTTAACAGCCAACCAGCTTCAAAAGCTTTAGAGCAGCTTCCAAGCTCCCAAACTTTCAAGCAGCACAAGCTGAGCTGACTAAAAGACAAGTTTGGGTGTGAGCTGAGCCTTGAAAGGACAATACTAGGAGCAACAAAAATAGCTATCCACACACTGTACAAAAACACACCAAAAAAAAAAAAAAGGGGGGGGGGTGTGGAGGGAGGGAGTAGTTACTGCGCCAGTGATCAATCGAGCATCTACTGTTATTGTAAGTTCAACTTATACAACTGTACAATGTTTAACATGCTGATCATTGCTGCCGTAGCTTTAGCTGTGTGGGTAGATTACCTAAACTAACTACATTTGGGAGGTTGAAGGGGATAGGTAGAACAGCCCCTGGAAAATGGTCTTAGCACAGCTCGATCTGGACATTGAAAAGGAATCGAGCTTATAGTAGTTTGCAAAAATATGTACAGAGGACTGAGTAGCACCTTTATGAATACTTCTAGAATCCAATCCTTTCCAAAAAACATATATGAAGCCAGTGCCCTGGCAGAGTTGCCCTTTACTCTGCCTGCAATAGCTTTGATATGGTGAGCATAACAAAAGTAACAGCCTTAGACAATCATTTAAAAATAGACTGTATTAACACAAGCTGTCCCTTCTTCTAACCTTTATAAGAAATGAAGAACTGTTCCGAATATTTGAAAGATTTAGTTCTGTAAGACAGTAGGTCCGTGGACATCCAAGGTATGCAGTATCCTTTCTCCCTTACTTTCAGATTCAGGAAAGAAAATGGGGAAATGGTTGGTTTAGCTTAAAGAAAACTTGAATACCACTTTAGGCATAAAAGAAGGATTAGTTCTCAAAGAAACCCTGTGTCTACAGAAAATGAAGTAGGGCTGACTCACCATAAGAGCTTGCAACTCGGACACCTTTCTTTCATATATCAGAGCAATCACTAAAACTGTTTTATATGTTAAGAACCTCAAGTCAGCCAAATTAACTACGTTAGATCTTTTAAATTTCTACTTAGCATTAAGCTGCAGCTTCCAGGCATCCGGCAGACAATGTGCTTGTCATTTACCCTAAAAGGCATCATGGTCATGATTTTTTATTTCCCACTTGGCTGAAAACGGCTGCTTCTGAAAGCAAAAAGCCTGTGTACAGCACAATCATCTCTCAAGCTTGCCCAGTAATTAAGAAGTACCCAATTTACTCTAAAAAGATCACGTTCATGAGGTGTTTTTTTTTCACACTTGGCTGAAAACGGCTGTCTCTGGAAACAAAAACCCCGTGTACAGCATGAACATCTCTCAAGACTGCCTAGTAATTAAGAAGTACCTAATGTATGTGTAGCCCCTGTACTACTGTATTGCCTTTGCTAGTTTTTTTTTTTCATCTTCTGCATTTGTGTAACTAGGGTTGTGGCATGCACACTTACTGGCTCGTGTACAGTTAAGGCTTCCAATCTCCTTATACCTTACAATCATTCTTGTTATCTCCTGCTTACATTTCTCTTTTTCTCTCTTAGCTGTTACCAATATCATACGTGCTCATAAACTGAGTTCCTAACAAAGTGCTCAGCTTATCATGATTAGATAACACCTCTGGCACTGACCTGGGACTAGGCACTGACAAAAGGAGTCTATTTTCGACTGCTCAGTCTACCTTTTGGCTCACCCCACTCCATTTGCCCTCACTATACTCAGGTTCACTCCACTCTCCTACCCTGCCCCCAAATTCCACCGCCCCCACTACTCCTACACTTATACTTACATAAGCTCCACCCTTATCTTCCCTGCCCCAGTAACAATCTCCATCCACTCTTCCAGTTAACCAATCACTACTGCAACAATCACAGCTACTACTCACTCATCACTCCCACACTATAGACACCTACATACTCCATCCCATATACTCCACACAGTAAGTAGTTCACTCCATACTACCTCTCAAACATGCAAGACTACCTCACAATAATACTCTTGGCCACAATGACCTCCATATTATTAATATTTACACACTGAACATCAATTCCACAACTTAACCCTAAAATAGTTACCTCACTGATACATATTCTTCCTACTTCCAAATACACCACTGCAGATCCCAGAATATCCCCCCTCAACTGTTTCTATACAACGTACATTATTACTTAGTCTCTAGACTCCTGAATTCTGCACACAGCACACCCTGTCTCGTACCTGTTACATCCACCCCCTCCAAAAATCTAGACAACATATATTCCTATCTAGTCTCTCTACTGTTACAATGCGCAGACATCCACCTTAACCCTGGCCCTACCACTAATCAGAACTAAAATACACCCACTAAAAAATTAAACTTTATGACCCATAACATCAGAAGCCTAGGCAGCAAAATATACCCCCTTCATGCCTGGACAGATCAGTACATAACTGACATACTAGCACTTACTGAAACCTGGCTAAAGCCTAACATACCTGACTCTGAATTCCCACCTCCCAACTACAGCATACTCAGGCCTGATAGAACCCATAAAAAAGGTGGAGCCATAGCATTACTCTATCCTGACAACTTTAATATCAAGAACCCATAAGAAAGGTGGAAGCACAGCATTACTCTATCATGGCAGCTTTAATATCACACCATACATAAATAATACCCCTACTTTTTCCTCAGCAGAATTGCTGATATCCTTCGTAAACCTTAATAATACAGACAACCTGCATAATTGTTCTCTACATTCTCTCAGGTCATAGCATTCCTATTCTAGAAGGCATACTCTCCTAGACCACCCAAACATTTCAGCATGAAACTATAATTTTAGGAGACATTAACACAGACTGGCAAACTATCACATCCCAAATATCCTCCAAAAGCATCAACCCATATGGTTTCTCTCAACTAATCTCCTGCCCTACTAGGTACAACAAACACTACACTCAATCTACCTTAGACTGGATTCTGGTATCACAACCGTCTAACTTCACCAATGCTGGTACATATCCATACTCCCATGGTGACCACTTGTTTTTTGCCATTCGAGTAAACACACACTTTCCAAAAATTCACACCATAAAATCGTTTTTTTTTTTTTTTAATCTTACTAACTTTTCTAAAGACAGGTTTAATGACCTGCTACACAAAACAAACTGGTCACCACTAAAGGTAATGCCACTAGACTATTAAAGAGGCAGTACACTACTTTAATAACTGTTTCCTAAAACTACTAGATAACTTAGCTCCAGTTTGCACCCCAAGAATCAAAAACAATCCCATGCCCTGGCTAACTAAGGAAAGTAAATACATAATGAAAAAAGGGATGCAGTTTAGAATCTATGGAAACAAAGTAATAAAGAACAAGAACTAATTTCTTTCAAGCAACTACAAAACTAAGCAAAAAAAAAAAAAAAAACAAGTTAACAAAGATAAACAGCTATACTATAGTCACCTTACAGCATAAATATAAAGCCAATCCAAAAGAATTCTGGTCTGCTATCACAACTCTACTCCACCTTGTAACAAAAAAGAATCCAAGATTTCACTCAATGCCTCTTCCTCCCAATTGAAGATTTTAATATCTGCTTCATAAAATCAATAAAAAAGAAGTTATATACATACCATACTGTTCCATGTTAGTTGTCTTCATCTCACCTTCTTTCTTGCTGGTTGGGATCGGAGCGGATCCTTGGCTCCGATTCGGCCATCTTCAATAGCTCGACAGCTGTTTACTGGCTCAAGGCTATCCCTTATCCCATAATGCCTAGCGATAGCTACCCAGATCTCGTCTGAAATAGCTAACTCCAGACATATGAGAATAAACCAGTCAAAAGAACTGGTTGACTTATACCTCCACATTCTCTAAATCAAATAGAGGAAAACAAAAGAACACTCAGCCAGTGAAAAAGGAACTCCTCTCGGTCCACCAGGACAGAGGGATGGAGGGTGGGACGCAAGAAAGAAGGCGAGATGAAGACAACTAACATGGAACGTTATGGTAGGTACATAACTTCTTTATGTTAAGTTGTCTATTTCGCCTTCATTCTTGCTGGTTGGGACAGCGTCCCTAGCACCTAACATCCTGGGTGGCTCAGTGGAATAGACTCTTCAGAACAGTGGAACCAAAGTCAGCTCTGTTCCGGGAGACCATATCCAGCTTGTAATGAGAAATAAAGGTATGAGGGTTTGCCCACATGGCAGCTGCACAGATAGAATCCATGGGCAACCTAGACTGAAAGGCTACAGAGGTGGCCAAGGTCCTAGTAGAATGACCTTTCGGTTTAATTGATAACTCCTTGTTCCTTAACTAATAAATTAAAGTAATAGCGTGGGACAACCATCTAGACAAGGTCACCTTAGATACTGGGAGACCTTGTTTGTTTAAGGCATAAGAAAGGAATAATTGGTCTGACTTTCTTATTTCTTTAGTTCTGTGCAGGTAAAAATGCAATTGTCTATGAATGTCCAATTGGTGGAGTTTGTACTCTGCCTTGTTGCTATGATTTGGGAAAAACACAGGGAGATCTATAGATTGATTTAAATTATTTTCTGAGCAGACTTTAGGAAGAAACGAAGGATTAGTCCTCAGAGCAACTCTGTCCTTATGAAACACCAGGTAGGGAGGACGAACACATAGTGCCTGAAGTTTTGAGACATGCCTAGCTGAAGTGATAGCTACCAGAAAGAGTGTCTTACAAAATAGAAACTTGATGGAGCAGGATGCTGCTAGTTCAAAAGGGGGCAGAATTAAGGAAGTTAGGACTAAATTAAGGTCCCAAGGAGGAGGGGATCTCTCACTGGAGGCCTAAGAAGAGATGTCCCTTTCAAAAAAGCTTTACAGAGCTTAAGAGACATAATGTTAGAATTTGACAAACCAACATGAAAATTAGAAATGTCTGCTAATTGTACCCTAATCGTAGCAGAAGAGGACCCGGAGTGAAACAGTTGTGCTAGGAATTCCAGAATTTTGTGTACTGGGGCTGAGAAGGGATCCACATTCCTAGTCTCTGCCCAACAAGAAAAACGTTTCCATTTGCTAGCATAAGTTTTTCTCATTGTAGACTTATGAGAGGAGACGATAATCTCACGGACTGCTGGGGAGATGCTAGGAAGCCTGGCTAAGGTTGGAAGTGGAGCAACCAAGCTGTGAGCTGGAGAGTTTGGAGGGATTGATGCAACCCGCCTGATTGATGAACCAGGAGGTCTGGAATTGGGTCCAGAGTCCAATGCTGATCGAGAAGGTAATGGTGCAGGAACGGGAACCATATCTGTCGAGGCCAGTAGGGGGCAATGAGGATCATTTTGCAACCCAACGATATTGCTTTCTGCATGAGTTTCGGTATCAGGGGAAATGGAGGAAAGGCATAAAGAAGTCCCTGAGGCCAATTGTGGACTACAGCATCTCTGGGTATGTGACCTGGAAGTGGAAGAAGGGAGAGGTAGTTGCTGCATTTGCTGTTGAAGGGGAGTGGCAAAAAGATCGCAGCAAGGCTGTCCCCATTTGCGGAAAATAAGATTCGCAACTTCCTGATTCAGAGACCACTAGTGAGGCATGAAGATAGCTCTGCTGAGCCTGTCCGCTATGATGTTGGATCTCCCAGAGATGTGCGTCGCAATCAGAAAATGTTGGGAGGAAATCGCCCACTGCCAAAGTCTGAGTGCTTCTCGACACAGGGGGTAGGATCTGGTTCCGCCCTGCTTGTTGATGTACCACACCACTGACATGTTGTCTGTTTGAATTGCGATGGTCCCGGAAGGAAGAGAGTCTTGAAGAGCTTGCAACAGTAGAAGCATGGCTCTCATTTCTAGGACATTTATGTGCAGATGGTACTCGTGAGGTTGCCAAGTGGCTTGGACTGTCCTGCCCAGATAATGCCCCCCCCCCACCCTATCAGGGAGGCATCTGTTGTCACTGTGGTTACCGGAGGGGGTTGTATGAAAGGTCTGCCCTGAGTAACTAGTGGGGGGACCATCCACCAAGAAAGATGTCTTTTGCATGCCTCTGTGATCAGGATCATGTGAGTCATGGGTAGCTCTTGTAAAGACCACTGCGTGAACAGAAGCCACTGAAGAATTCTCATATGAAAGCGTGCTAGTGGAATTAGAAGAATGTCAGCTGCCACGGAGCCCAGAATTTGAAGGACGTACCTGACTTGGATCCTTTTGCTCTGCATTAGAATTTGTACTTGTTGACGAATTGCGGACACTCTTTCTAGTGGTAACTTTGCGAACATCTCCCTTGTGTCTAAGTCTGCTCCTATGTAAGTGATAGATTGACAGAGCAACAAGACAGATATTTCGAAATTTATTGTAATGCCTAGCTGGGTGCAGATTGTGATTGTACAATCCCTCGCTTGTAGGAGTTGATGCCTGGTGGTAGCAGTGAGGAGCCAATCGTCTAGATATGGAAACACCTGGAATCCTTGACGTCTCAGGTGAGCCGTGACCACTGCCATACATTTATTGAACACCCTGGGGGCTGTGGTGAGACCAAAGGGCAGAGCTCTGAACTGGTAATGACTGGTCCCCACCCAGAAGCGAAGATATCTCCTGGAGCGCCTGTCCATCTTGATATGGTAGTATGCATCCTGAAGATCTATCAAGCACATCCAATTGTCCTGACCCAGAAAGGGTAGAATGGACTGTAGCGTGACCATCTGAAACGTTGTTCTTTGTACAGACCTGTTTAGTCTGCTGAGATCCAGAATTGGTCTCCAGTCACCTGTCTTTTTTGGTACCAAAAAGAACCTTGAGTAAGTTCTGGATCCATGCTGGTCTGCAGGGACTTCCTGGATGGCTCTTTTTTCTAGCAGTTTTGAAACTTCTATTACTGCTTCCTCCTTCAGATTGGGTGGAACATCTGGAAGATTTTCTTTGACGGTAAAGGGGGTTGATGGAAGGGGATTTTGTAACTTCCGGATATAATGGACCATACCCATCTGTCTTTTGTTAAATTTTGCCAGGCTTTTGGGTACAGTGAAAGTCTTCCCCCGACTGCCTCCAGAGGTGAGCAGCCAGGCAACCCTTCAGGGATGCTGGAAGGGCTTATCAGAGAAAGATTCTCTGTTGCCCTGGTTCTGCAGACCCCCTCTGCCACGAGGGCGGCGTCTATTATTACTGTTTCCCCCTCTGCCTCTGGAGGAAAAATCACTACATGTGTCAGGCAAGGCTCCCCAAGATTTACGGAACCACATCTTACCACTCTTCTGACCCTTGGGGTAAGGTCTAGAGGGAGTGGAAAAATGGACTCCCATGGCAGAGAGAGTCTTGCCTTCTTATTCACACCTAGTCAACGTGTCTTTCACCTGTGGCCCAAAGAGAAAGGAGCCATCAAAGGGGGTATTGGTGAAGGACGCTCGAAAGGGTTCCGCAAAGTTACACAACCGCATCCACGCATGCCTCCTAAGGGCCACACCTGTGCCCGCGGCTCTACTCACCCCATCGGCTGCAGAGGAAATGAGCTTCATGGAGGAGTTAACTACAGAATTAAGCATCACTAGCTGGGAAGCTACTTTGGCTTGTGCTCCCTCAGCTGTAGGATCTTGAAGGATATCTCCAAGCTCTTTAAGGAGATCCCTTTGAAGTCGAGTAAAATGCCATAGGTAGTTCAGTGACCTCATGGAGAAGGTCGCTGAAGCAAACATTCACTTCCGTACCTGTCCATCGTCCTAGACTCCTTGTTAGGGGGATGAACAGATGAAGAGGTCTCTGCTCTTTTTTGGTGGCTGCTGCTACCACCATGGCATCAACAGGCACACCTTTAGAAAGGAATTGCTTATCCTGGGGAGCTGTAATAAATTTACCAGGTCTCCTCAGAGTTGGTTCCACCATGTCTGGAGCTGACCAAGCCTTTTGAGCCACTACTGACATAAGTGGATCGAAAGGCGGAGAAACCCAGGAGGTGGAAGGTTGGGAACCGAAAGCATCCAGGAATACAGACTTATCCTCAGTAGGGGCTAGGGAATTCCAGTTCCCCCTCTGCCTAAGCATTTCCAGGATGTCTGAGAAGAAAACCTCTTCAGAGGGGGATCTCGGGGACCCTTCCGATTCATCTAAGTCTGTATCAGAAGTGACAGACTCAGGGAAGTCGATGTGCTTTCTCTTGCACTTCTTCTGAGGGGGCTCCTCTGAGTGATCAGGGGAGGCCTCGGAAGAAGAGGAAACACCCAATGGGGTGTCCTGCAGCATCAGTTCCCTACGCTTGGGGTCTGGAGGAGGAGCAGAGGTTGGCACAGGCACTATGAGGGACAGAGCCAGTGGGGCTGGTAGTGGAGCTGACTCATGGGACAACACACTCCACATGACCTCAAAGACGTCCTTGCCATGAGGCAGAGAAATCTCCGGTTCCGAAGAAATAGGAATCTTTCTCTGTGCCGAGGGGGACGGCTCTGAGACCGATGTTAGAGCAGAGCTCACCTGCGCCGATGCTCCGAGAGGAAGAACGGGGTCGGACAAGGGTACGATGCCACTCGCCCCCTCGGAGCCGATGAGGGAGCCCCGGCACCCAGATCAAACGATGGAAGATACCACCGAGGTAAGCGGAACAGACATCGGAACCAAAGGAGATATGGTTATTGGAGCCGACGGTTCCACTACCCGAAACCCAATGAACTCCGGCTCCGAACTCATTGGAGTCAGAGGAGGAACATCAAGAGAAGTGGACGGAGCTGATGCCTTTTGAGGAGGGCTGGACAATAATTTAGCTAGTGCCTGCGACTTTAGCAACCTACTGACTCTCTACACATCGTGATCTGACAGTCTAGAGGATCGAGAGGAATGAGAGGATCAGTGGCTATGCTCACTTTGAAGTAATGGAGACCGAGGAGCCGAATGCACCGACTCTAAGGAGGGGTACCTCAGCCTCTTGTGGCTCCGTGATGGCTCCGAAGCATCCTTTGGAGCCGATGGGGAGGTTGTCTTGTTGGTGCCAGCCAGAACCGATATTGAAGATAACTCCTGCACAGAAGTCGGCTCCAAGAGTGGAGCCAATGGCTTAGTGGATTTTGGGGATTTCACTGGCTGTGAACTCTTTGCCGGTGAATCCTGGGGTTTTAACAGACCCCTAAGAAACAGTTTATTCTTACGCTCCTGTAGGACTCTTGGACTAAAAGCATGGCAAACAGAACAAGAGTCCTGCAGGTGAACAGTGCCTAAACAGTAGACGCAACTATTGTGCGCATCTGTCAGAGACATTTTCTGACAGCATGAGTCACACTTCTTGAATCCAGAAACCTTAGCTTCCTTAGATATGCTGTACCAAAAAAAAAAAAAAAAGGAAGACTAACTAAGTAAATACAGACAAGAACAGTACTAAACTAGACACAAAACACACTAGTACTATCTAAAACTATGAAGGAAATCTAAGATATAATACAGTTAAAAGTTTTTTTTTTTTTTTTTTTTTTTTTTTTACAATAAGGGAAAAAGAAATGAGAGCCTGTAAGTTAAACAGCTAACCTAGGGATGGGGGAGGGGCGAGGAGAACTCTGTAACTTAAACGAGTTTTACAAAAAAGGAGAGACACTATAGAAAAAATAACTACAACATGTATCACTAACTCTAAATAAAAAAGATACTAGGAAAATTAAAATTTTAGAGGAAAGTTTACACAAAAAAGTTAAATATACGAGCCTGAGCAAGAAAAACGACACCCTCGCAGCTGAAGTGGCAAATGAGATCTGGGTAGCTATCGCTAGGCATTATGGGATAAGGGGTAGCATCAAGCCAGTAAACAGCTCTCAAGCTATTGAAGATGGCCAAGTTGGAGCCGAGGATCGGCTCCGATCCCAACCAGCAAGAACGAAGGCGAGATAGACAACTTAACATCTGATCTTATCACTAAAACAACTAATACTTGCCTCTCCTCCTCTTTATCTACCCCTAATACTCCCCCATTCACCTGGCCCAGACCGTCTTTACCCTAAATGCACAGAATCTCCTTCTGAGAACCACCCCACTTTCTCCCTTCAGCCAACACCTACGAGGCTCATAAATAGATTACTGCACAAACTCAAACCCTGCTCTACCCTTTGCTGACAACCTCTTTCCTACATTCCTAAAATTAGCAGATAATGCCATAGTATACCCAGTCAGCATCTTATCACTCGATCCATACCAGAGTCCAAAGTACCCAACATCTGGAAAAAGTCACATATAATCCCCATTCACAAAGGGGGTAACTCCACTGAACTTAAAAACTTTTGACTTACAGCCATACTTTCTCCCATCTCAAAAATACTGGAAAAATGTATTCATCTTCAACTCATGAAATAATTACAGCATAACAACCTCGTTACAAATACACAACATGGCTTTCGTCCCACCCACAGCACAACTATGCCCCCCCGCAGCCTTCACTGATTATGTAAACAGAGCTAGAGACAAAGGCTGCTAAGTATCTGCTCTGTTTCTTGACCTCTCAAAAGCATTCGATACTGTGTCACACTATTTACTCTTCCACAAGTTCTCTAAACTAGGAGTTAACCCACCCACACTAAACTGGTTCCACACTTATTTCCATAATTGAAAACAAGCTGTGAAATGGTCAAATGTTATATCTCCCCTTTTCTAGCAAATCCCACTGGAGTCTCTCACGGATTCATAGTAGGACCCTTACTTTTTAATATTTTTACTAATAACCTACATACTGCATTCACTACTGGAACACTCATACAATATGCTGATGATTCCACAATAATCTGTACCCCTCCACACTACCCCATCTTCTCTCCAATATGCAACAAACTTTTACTGCTGTTGAATCAAGGCTAACTTCCCAGCTATTCCTCAACCCAAAAAAAGTAAGTCGCTTCTTTTTCAGACAAAGAACTGTATGTACTACTAATCTAATATACTTCTCTATAATAACATCACCACTGAAATTGTCCATTACATCAACTTACTAGGTATCGTCATAGATGATCACCTACAGTTTGATCTCCACATTCAGCAAAACAAAGAAAATCCAACAGAAACTTGGCACAGTATACAGAAGCAAACACACCCTAACCTCCAAAACCATCCTCACTAAAATTTTCCTTCTTCCTTCCCTGCTTTATGTCGCACCAATACTTATCAAGCTACAGAGCTCTTCTAGATCCAAAATGGAACGGTGCTATAATAAAGTGGCCAAGTTTGCCACCATCTCAGAAACTAGAACCCACCACTGGTTGTCACTAAAAAAACTAAACTGGCTAGAATTCCCAAACTACATACTATATACCAAACTACTAACACTCCACAACACACCTCTGTGGCTCTGCTCGACAGTGGTACAGGAAAATAATTTTCTTGGGTGGCAAAAGTCAGGGTACCTTTTTGGCTGGGCTTGTATAGGCCCCAGGGCCAATAGCCTTGTACCTACCTATGAACCTATGGTCTACAAACCCCATAGCCTGCCCAGTACTAAACATCATCAAGCTTTACAACCCAAACAGAACACACTTAGGTGTACAGATAAAAAGAGCTTCTCTCTATATCTAAACCCTTTAAGACAGAAGAACAAAGCCTCTATTCCCACTATGTTGCAAAAGCATGAAAGTTTATTCCACTTACTGTGAGAACCACTACTAATCTACTTGCTTTTAAAACTGTACTGAAACAAAACATGATCATCTCCTGGCTGTGCCCTTGCTCTGATCCAGGCTAATCTTTTTTCCAGATTAGACCTGACTGAAACTCTCTCTCTCTCTCTCCATCTGTACTTCATAACTCTGTATCATCTACTTGTATATCTTGTAATATAATGACTAGTTACCATCTGCCTCATAACAATGTACCTGCTTACTTGGAACTTGTGCATTTTTTATGTTATCTGTATAAACTTTGTACATCTCTGTATGTAACTGGAGCATTTCTCCCTGGGCCTCCACTGAAAATGTTTTCTTTTCTGACCCAGTTTGTTATCCTAGTAAACAAATGTCAAATAAATAACTAGATAAGACCCCCATGGAGGGGGTCACCAGTTTTCTTGGAAGGTCTCTTATGCAACCCCCTTCCAAGAACATTTTTAAATGTGGCTGCATTGAAAGAATCTTGACAGAAGAATAAGAAAGGCCAAAGGATAGTAACTCTGACAAATATTGCATAACCAAAGAGCAATTAGCCCTGAATGGGTGCTAGTTATGTTACTGGCACCAACTAGAAAACCTTTTCCTTTTGCTAATATTTGATTTTGTAGTGGCAGGCTTTCTTGCCTCCATTAGTACCTGTTGTGCATCTTCAGTTAATAGGTTCTTGAAAGGAACTAGTACCTTATCATCCAGGCAGTCAACTGAAGATGACTGATGAGTATATTAAACATCCCTTTCCTTGTGTAAGTAGATCAAGTCTGTGAGGAAACTTGTGGTAAATGCCCCCGGCCATTTCCAAAGAAGTGAAAACCATTGTTGCCTGGGCCAGAATGGAGTCACCACAATGATCTAGGGGAATTCCTTCTGAATCTTCACAAGTGCCTGGACATTAGTGGAAACGGGAATCTTCCAGGCTTTCTTGCATGGAGTCCTGGAACAGAATTTTGCCAGTTGATTATTCAGAAAGTAGGCAAAGAAGTCTAACTTAATGAACTTCCCACAGATAGATCAAATCTCAGAAGACACCCCCCCTCCCTCATGTAATTTCCATTCATGAGGATTATGCTATGGTCCTGTTCAGCTTGTCTGCCACACAATTTTACTCTGACAGAATACAGGATGACTGCAGAGTGAGTGTGACATCTGGCTAATATCCCACCAGCCTGCCACTAATAGACGTGATGTTCCCCACTTAAAATCCGGGTCAGTAATTAAAGTGGAAGAAGAGGTAACAGGCTGTGATGTGGCATCATTTTGAATCTGGACACCATCACAAACATGTCATAACAACTTTTAAGACATTATCCTGACAATTCAAAATTCTACAAATCAAAGTTTCATTAGTATTCACTTTTTTCCCCATACCTATATTAATAATTTTCCCATCTTTATTATAAAGAGTAGGTTTGGAAATAACTAAGTGCATAGCAGCAGTGGGATCAACTAAAGCTATACCTGCTGGGTCACATTTGGAAATAGTGCATAACAATTTAAAAGATTGAGGGGCTTTATAAATCCTATCTACTGTTTTAAGGACAGTCAGATGACTATCAGGAAAATTGCAGGCAGTAACACACACATTCTGTAAAGCAGAGAGAACAGAAAGAATGGATATGGGTTCTAGAAATCTTTCTGTAACAACATACAGTATCTTCTGAGGGACTGAGAAACCTCAGTTTTCTCCCACTGAAAACACTGGTACATTCTAGTAATAATCTCAAAGAAAGAGAAACCCGGATAGGGAGACTTAGAAACTGAACTCTCCTCTGAGTCTCAATCAGAAATCTGAGGAAAAATCCCTGTATCTGTTCCTGCATATTCTTGTTCAGATTCAGAATCTTCAATCTCTTCAGAAAAAGATAAATTCCCTTCTTTAACAGGATCAATAGCCTGAATTAGACCCTGAGCCAGATCCAGTAAATTACTCCTTTCCAAACTGAAGAGGAGTAGATACATGTTTGGTTTTCTGTTTCTTTTTGACTAGAAAATGGGTCCAACTGTATTATTAATGACAGCAGCTGCTTCCCAGGTGAGTGGCACAGCATACTGATGCAAAAGGGGAACCTTCCTTGTTCCCTCTCCCAGGACCGACAAGAGTGGATCTCCCTTACCCAAAGAGGGGACTCTACCAGCAGCAGACGACTAGCTAACCCCTGGTCCATAGTCGCTGTATGTGCTACAACAGACGGATATGTGGCAACATATGAGTGGTCTGAGATGCAACAAATGGCCACAGCGGAGTTACCTACCTGCAGCTATGGCAAATTGCTAGCCTGATGTAGTGGAAAAAGTAGTTTGCTTAACTTTTTACTTTTGTGACTAGAAGAAAGACCATCCACGGGATTGGTTGTCTGGTCCAAGGTCAATCTGAAAATGGTGCATCTTTCCCAGGGAAGACAAGCAGCAATTGTCGGTAAACACAAGTTACTTTGTGACAAAAAAAGAAAAGTAAAAAGCACTTTAAAACACCATGCCAGCTCCCCAAAAGAAAACTATCCACAACTTCTCCACAAAAATGTTTTTACTTACCTTACACTACTTTTAAACTAACAGAAACAAATGTACTCCATTTAAAAGTATGTTACAGTCTCCAGACACTCTATTAAAACACAATACTCATAACTTTAAAATAACTTTTCTGAAGGGGAAAGTAATAAAATGTCAAAAAAATTAAGAAAATGGAAGTTTTTCCCCAAAGAGAACTTATCTGCCCAGCAAAGGAAAGCACAAGCCGACTATCGATCCTCAAAAACCTCAGAGGAGTGTACTCCTCAGTGGCAATAAAACTCTGAAAGACTCCAACCCAAACTTGTCTTTTATCAGCTCACCTCAAGCTGCTTGACAGTTTGAGCATGTGGAAGGTGCCCTGAAGCTTTGGAAGCTAGCCAGCTGTTATATCCTTGGCAGGATATAACCCATATAGCTAAGGTTACTGCAGCAATGATCAATATGATGAACATCATACAAACTCCTCAAAGGGAATGTTCATCATTTTTGCTTAAATTACAACTACTTATGCAGATGGTCATCTACGCAAACCCTTTTTTTTTCCTTGTCACCACTTTCAGATTCCTTTCCAGTCATTAAACTTCTGTCTCAAAACCACCTCAGCATAAAGCAAGCAGATTTCTTCTAACTAGGCTTTTACAACATGCTGCTGCATGCAGTTTGGTATAACTTGAACAGTTCTGAAGACACAACTCCATACAGATTGAAGTATTCCAGAGACAGTATATGGATCATTCTAATAAATCAAAAGAGTAATATCTTCCGAAAAAGTAAATATCTTAAAAATGACGGGCACCAATTGAGGGTAGAAAATTTTAAGAAAATGGGCAGCAGATGCACAAAACAGAGTCATAAAGGTGGTGTGAACAGAAAAGGAGCAAGAGTTCTACAATGCATGGTACATGAATAAAGTACAGTTGCGTACCTACCATAAATGTAGATGTTCGAGTCTATTCACTGTTGCAGTCATTACTCTTGGGTTATCCTGCTGGCAGGCTACCCGCAGTTGGCCAGAATCCCAAAGTCTAGGTCCAGCATCGGTTGCTGTTGCCTCCTCCCTGACGTCAGTGCGCCAGGGGTATAAAAGATGCAGCAGATGCCATTTTCTTCAGTTTTTCTTGCCCCAGATGTCAGGTGCCCCCAAAAAGGTAGGCTAAGAAATTATGCCAATAATTATGCATGCAGTAAAATAAGAAGTTATGTACTCACCATAACGTTCCATCTGAGTAGGAAACTTCATTTGTCTGCAACCTTTGGGTATCGGATCCAATATCGGATCCGAGCCGGCAACTTGTTTCACAGCTATCAGATCCGAGCTCTTAGCTCCTCCCCTTACCCATAATCCCCTGCCAACCCTGACTGACCTCAGATCAAGTTTGCCCTCATACAAGCAGCTAAAAAGGTTAAATACGTCCCGTAGGGAACTAGAAGAAGGACATCCAGGGACTAAAACTTCTGAAGGTCAGGGGGAAGGAGGGGGGGATGGTTGCAGACAAATGAAGTTTCCTACTCAGATGGAACGTTATGGTGAGTACATAACTTCTTAATCTGAAGAAGGTACTTCATTTGTCAGCAACCTTTGGGACAGAGTCCCCAGCTACCTGGATCCTGGGCGGCCATCATGGAAGGATATTCCGGAGCACTGCGGAGCCAAAAGATGCTCTCCCTCTGGAGATAACGTCCAGCTTATAATGGTTGATAAAGGTATGAGATGAGGCCCAAGTGGCTGCGGAGCAAATATCATCTAAAGACACTCTAGACCTAAAGGCAGCGGAGGTAAATATAGAGCGAGTAGAGTGTGCACGAATTCCCTGAGGTGCGGGCCTCCCAGAACTTTCATAGGCCGATAGAATACACTGTGAGATCCATCATGATAAAGTGACCTTAGAGACATGTTTACCTAAGTTAAATTTGGCAAAGGAGATGAACAACTGGTCGGATTGTCTATGACCAGCAGTCCTGTGAATGCAAAAGCACAGTTGTCTATGCACATCTAACGAATGCAGTTTGTATTCTCCTTTGTTCTGATACTTAGGAAAGAAGACTGGCAGGTTAATGGATTGATTGATATTGGCCTCTGAAGCCACCTTGGGAAGAAACGAGGGGTTGGTCCTGAGGTACACTCTATCCTGGTGAAAAGCCAAGTATGGGGGTTTAACACAAAGGGCCTGAAGCTCAGAAACTCTTTTCGCTGAAGTAATAGCGACAAGGAACGCCGTTTTCCAAGATAGGTACTTAAGATCAACCGAAGCAGCAGGTTCAAAAGGAGGAGCTGTCAATGCCTGTAGGACTAGTGATAAATCCCAAGGGGGTATAGCTTCCTTGACAGGAGGTCTGAGCAGGAAGGTACCCTTTAGAAAGGTTTTACACAATTTAGCCATAATCAAGGGACCTGACTCATGTCCCAGATGGTAATGAGAGATAGCTGCCAGTTGAACCTTGACCGTAGAGCAGCTAGCTCCCTGATGAAACAGACCTGTAAGGAAATCCAACACAGTTGGTAAACGGCGCTGTGAAGGGATCTAAGTTATGATTCTCTGCCCAGACGGAGAAACGCTTCCACTTACTGCGATAGACCTTCCTAGTGGAAGGTTTATGTGCTGCTACAAGGATGGCTTTAACTGGGGAAGAGATTCCGGGAGTCCTGATTAGGAGTGGAACTGGAGCAGCCAAGCTGTCAACTTGAGGTTGTCCAGATTCGGGATCGGGAGATTCAGGGGATGAGATATCAGATCTGGTAGGGGATCCAGAATCCAAGGAGGATTTACCAGGTGAGACCACAGGTAAGGGAACCACGCTTGACGAGACCAAAATGGGGCAATGAGGATCATTCTGCTCCCCAACCGACTGGCTTTCTGTATGAGTTTCAGCATCAGAGGTAGAGGTGGGTAAGCATAAAGTAGACCGGGAGGCCAAGCATGCACCGGAGAGTCTATCGGGGATTCCCCGAAGGGGGGAGAGCGAAGAAACTGTTGCATTTCGTATTTGAGGGAGAAGCAAAGAGATCGCAACAAGGTTGCCCCCATTCGGCAAAAATCCGCATCACTACCTGGGGATTAAGAGACCACTCGTAAGGGGAAAGGATTGTGTGGCTGAGCCTGTCCGCCAGAATGTTGGTTCGCCCCGGAATGTGCATCGCAATAAGAAAGCGGTTGGTGGAGGTCACCCATTCCCACACTCTCATGGCCTCTCGACAGAGAGGATAGGACCTGCTTCCCCCCTGTTTGTTGATGTACCAGACAACTGACATGTTGTCTGTCTGGATCGCAATAGTTCCTACAGGAAGAAGGTTCTGAAGTGCTTGCAACGCTAATAGCACCACCCTCATCTCCAGGACATTGATATGCAAAGAGGTCTCTGTGTCGTTCCATGTGCCTTGGACCGTCCTGCCTGAGCAACGCCCCCCCCCCCGACCCGAGGCGAGAGGCATCCGTGGTCACCGTGGTGAGGGGAGGGGGCGTGGAGAAGGGACGTCCCATATGGAGGTCCGGAGATTGGAGCCATCATAAGAGAGCCCTCCTGCAAGCCCTGCTGAGGGGAATAGGATGGCTTACGAGGTAATGTAGAAAGGGCCACTGTACTTGATGGGTCCATTGCAGGACCCTCATATTTAGATGTGCCAATGGCAAAAGAGTGATTGCCGCCGCCATGGAGCCTAGATCCCTCAGGACCAACTCCGCTGATGGGGCTTCTAATTGGAGGATGGCCCGCACATGAAGCCTCAGGTTTTGTAGTCGTTCCGCAGTCAAGAAAGTCAAGAATGCTAGAAGGTTTCTTGTATCTAACTTGGCCCCTATAAACTCTATCACCTGAGTCGGAGCAAGAGAAGATTTGTCCCTGTTGATGGTGATGCCCAGCTGGGGAGCAAGCCGGAAGAAGTAGTCCCTGGCTGAGCAAAGTAGATGCCTTGTCGGGGCGGTCAGGAGCCAGTCGTCCAGGTATGGAAAAACCTGCATTCCCTGGAGTTTCAGGTGGGCCACTATCACTGCTAATACTTTGGTATACACCCTGGGGGCTGTGGTGAGGCCAAAGGGAAAGACCCTGAACTGGTAGTGACTGGCTCCCAGCCAGAAGCGGAGGAACCTCCTGGATCGTCTGTCCATCAGAATGTGGTAGTACGCATCCTTGAGGTCTATTGAGTACATCCAGTCGTTCTCCCGCAATAGGGGGAGGATGGATTGAAGAGTGACCATCCGGAATTTTTGTTTGGTTACTGACAGGTTCAAAAGGGAGAGGTCGAGAATTGGCCTCAAGTCCCCCATCTTTTTTGGCACCAGAAAGAACCTGGAGTAAAAACCTAATCCGCGCTGGTCTGGGGGAACGGGTTGGATGGCTCTTTTTTCTAGGAGCTGCTGAATTTCTGCAGCTGCTACCTCCCTCTGATCGGGTGGTACATCGGGGAGGTTTCTGAGTTTGGGGATATGACACAGGGGAATTTAGTAATCTCTGGATATGATACAAAGCACCCAGCGATCTCATGTGATGGACTTCCAAGCTGCCAGGTGCCTCGAGAAACGCCCCCCGACTGCCTCCAGAGTGGAGCAGTCGGGCAACCCCTCAGGGTTGCTGTGTGGGCCAATCAGAGAAGGTTTCTCTGGACCCAAAATTTTTCGGGCCCCCTCTGCCTCTAGGGCGGCGTCCTCCTTGTCCTCCTCTGCCACGGAAGGACTGGTTGTCCGGAGCAGGCTGGGAATGTTGCGATTTCCGGAACCACATCTTCTTCTGTCCCTTTTGGTTCTTAGAGAAGGACCTCTGGGGAGCAGAGAAGCGGACTCCGACAGCAGACAATGTCTTACCGTCCTTTTCGCTCTGGACTAAAGTCTCGCAAACTGTCTTGCCAAATAAGGCAGAACCATCAAAAGGGGCATTCGCAAATGACGCCTTGAAGGGTTCCGCGAAGTCACAATGTCGGAGCCAAGCCTGGCGTCTCATGACTAGGCCTGCTCCGCTGGCTCTAGCGGCTTCCTCTGTGGCATGGGACAAAAGCTGCAAAGAGGTATTCGATATAGATCTTAGAGTGGCCATGCGAGTGGAGTACAATTGTTTGTCCTCCGCCGACATGGACTCCGGGGGAGAAGTAGCGTACTCTTTGATAAGGTCTCGCTGCATCCTAATAATGTGTGCCATGTAGTTCAGGGATCTTACTGAGAAGGTCGCTGAACTAAAGACCTGCTTCCCTAGGCAATCCATCGAGCGGGACTCTTTGCTCGGTGGATGGACCGAGGGGCTCTCCTGAGCTAACTCCCTCATACTGGCTGCTGCCACCAACATGGCATCTACGGGGGGACCCTTGCTCCAGTGGGACCTCTCTGAAGGGGGGGCTCAGAATCCTATCAGGGCGTTTGGGAACTGGTTCCACAGTGTCTGGCTCCTTCCACGCCCTGGTGGTAATAAGGTCCACCAGGGGGTCGGGCGGAGGGGACACCCAAGAGATAGATGGGCCTGCTTCGAACGCCTCTAGGAACATGGACTCATCGGAGGAAGCCTTGTGGGCAGACCCCCCCCCCCTAATCCTGAGCATTTTCATCCTCGGAGGGTGACCTTGGGGAGCCTTCGCTTTCATCCAAGTCTGTGTCTTCTGTTAAGAACTCAGGGGAGTCCACGTGCCTCCTCTTACACTTCCGCTTATGAGGAACATCCTCGGGGGGGCTGTCCGAGGAAGTCTCACCAGCAACATCTTGCTCCAAAGGAACGACCTGAGACATCGAAGTAGGCTGTCCCTGTGGCCGGGCAATGGAAGCCAGACCCAGCTGAGAGGGAGTGCAGGATGGGGTCGAGGCAAGGGCTGGGGGTCCGGATGCACTCAACAGAGCCCTCTCCACTGCATCGAAGGCCGAAGGAGAGTCGCTCTCTCTCGGATCCGAGAGCCGACTCCCACTCGGATCCAATGGGGGGATCGGAACCGGAGCTGAGACCATCAGATCCGAAGGACCCGTGTGCTCCGACCTGGACGGAGCCGAAGGCACACTGAATCCCTCAGATCCAAAGCTCAGCCCATGGCTCCGAGAGCTCGGATCTGACAAGGATGGATCTGACAAACTCGAGAAAAAGGTCGGAGCCG
This sequence comes from Protopterus annectens, assembly GCF_019279795.1. Lineage (NCBI taxonomy): Eukaryota > Metazoa > Chordata > Ceratodontiformes > Protopteridae > Protopterus > Protopterus annectens. The sequence continues at coordinate 287,770,346 of NC_056743.1, forward strand.
AAGAACCAAGCACTGTCGGCGCCGACCCACCCCCGGCTCCAATGCTGCCCGACTCCGGGCGCTCCGAACCAGGGAAGCGGGTCGGAGAAGGAGCTATCGGGGCAAAAAACTGCGTTGAGCTCCCCCCTGAAGGGGGTGGGGGGTAGGAGCACTCCCATCTGCAGCTCGGCCTGGATGAACCTTCGCATCATCCGGTCCACGTCTGCATCTGACAGTCTATAAGTGGATCTCGACGAGGCCACCAAGGCGGGCCGGGAGTGCCGCCTCCATGAACTCGACAGAGATCGGGTCTCCTCCTACTCGGGTCCCGGTGAGAAGCATGGGGACCAGAGCTGAGGAGGAGGAGACTTGGAAGCCATGGGGGGAGAAGCCCACTTAGCCGGGGGGGGCCGAAGCGGAGACCATGGCCCGCCGCTTGTGGTGCTTCTCCCTCTTTTTCTCCCTCCTGGCCTCCCTCTCCTCCGGCGCCGTAGCGGGTGTTTGAGTCCTGGCTGGGGGAAGAGAGGCAGGAGTGGCCGCCACCGAGGACTGGGGTGAGGCCACAGGAGCACCGGAGGCCGAAGCCGAATCCGGGGGCAAAAGTCCCGCCAGGATCAGCTTCGACCTCCGCTCTTTCAGTGCCCTGGGGTTGAACCCCGCGCAGATAGCACACCCTGAGGACAGGTGTTCAACCCCAAGGCACCAAACACACCGAGTGTGGCCATCCGCCGGTGAAAGCTTATGGCCACACTCGGTGCATTTAGAGAAGATCGGTTTTGGGGCCTCTGACATTATACTACAAAGAAAAGCAAACTCACTCACACAAGTCCCCAAACACACACCGACCCACACAAACACTACGCACCAGCGAGGGGAGGGGAGGAATTTACACTAACATAAAATACAAGATTGTAAGGCTAAAATAAAAGGGAACCTAACACACTCAATCTTTTACTAAAAAATTACAGCAATAAGTACAATAAGTTGAAAACTTATCTGCATATACTAGGAGCTCTGAATCTAGCTGCTTTCACTAAGCGCGGCAAACTAGATCTGGGGTCAGTCAGGGTTGGCAGGGGATTATGGGTAAGAGGAGGAGCTAGGAGCTCGGATCTGATAGCTGTGAAACAAGTTGCTGGCTCGGATCCGAGATCGGATCCGATACCCAAAGGTTGCTGACAAATGAAGTACCTACTTCAGATTAAACATTTCCTTCATCTATAAGGAAATACACCACATAGGCTGTATAAAATAGAGAAGTATAGGTAAGTCCCAGCAAAGAAAAGGGGGATGGTGGGTGGGTAACCTGGACTGCAACAGTGAATACACTCGAACATCTACATTTATGGTAGGTACACAACTGTACTATGTTCATCGTATTTCACTGTTGCAGTCATTACTCTTGGGTTGAATCCCAAAGCTGAGGTTGGGTGGCTGGGCCTAAATAGGATTAGGAGAGGCTATAAGGCCTTGTAGAACTGCAGTGGCGATGCCTGTTCTGCCTTTAGAGTAGAGAGGTAAATGGTAGTGCTTTGTAAAAGTGTGCACTGAACTTCAAGTTGCAGCCTCTAAAATGTCTTTAGTTGGTACTCCTCTGAGAAAGGCTGCTGAAGTGGCTGCTGCCCTGGTAGAATGAGGCCTAATGCCCTTGGGCACTGATTTGCCATGTTGTGAGTAGCAAAAACGAATGCAGTGGCCTATCCATTTTGAAATAGTCTGTTTTGAGATAGGCTTTCCTTGAGATCCTGCAGCATATGCCACTAAAAATTGCTCAGTTTTTCTGAAAGCTTTAGTTCTGTCCAAGTAGAAGCGTAGTTGTCTGTGTATGTCCAAGGAATGCAGAAGTCTCTCACCCTTGTTCTGTGGGTTTGGATAAAAGGTAGGCAAATGAATGGTTTGGTTAAGGGCCACACTGGACACTACCTTAGGCATAAATGTTGGGTTCATCCTTAGAGAAACCCTGTCTGGATGGAAAATGATGAAAGGATCCACAGCCATGAGTGCCTGTAACTCTGAAACTCGTCTTGCAGAGGTTATTGCTAGGAGCAGGGCTGTTTCCCAAGATAAAAACCTTATATCAGCTGTATTGGCTGGCTCAAAAGGCAGCAGTGTGTCTTTTTCCAAGACATAATTGAGGTCCCATGCAGGTATTGGGGCTCTCCTTGGAGGTCTTATATTTTTGGCCCCTCTGAGGAACTGCCTTAGTAATGGATGGGAAAAAATAGGAGGTTCCGTATTGTAATGAGCTGAAATGGCAGAGACATGAATTTTAATTGATGAAAAGGATAGGCCCTTGTCCAGCATTTCAGTTAGGTATTGTAAAATCTGAGGAATATTTGGAACAGGTGTGTCAATTCCTTGTGCCTGGTTCCAAGCACAGAATCTTTTCATTTTTCTGCATAGGATTTTCTGGTACTGGGCTTCCTGGCCTCCAAAATAACATCCATCACTGCTTTACAGAGAGGAGTGTTTTGAATGGTTACATTATCCGCCATGCTGCCAGATTTAGGGTCCTGAGTTGGCTGTGCAGAATCTGATTGTTTCACTGGGTCAGTAAGTGAGGAATTAGAGGCAATGCCCAGGCTGGGCCTTGAGACAAGCTTTTTAGGATTGGGTACCAGTGTTGGCGTGGCCAGTCTGGGGCAATCAGAATAATTTGTGGCTTCTCGTCTGACCTTCAGGAGTAACTTGGGGAGGAGAGGCAGAGGAGGAAAGGCATATACTGGCAGAGTTTTCCAGCTGAATGACAGAGCATTCACTTTCCATGCTTGCTTGTGATAAGTCCTTGTGCAGAATTTCTGTAGTTGGCAGTTGTGAGGGGAGGCAAATAGATCTATGTCTGGGCATCCCCATTCCTTTGTTATCATGCTGAAGACTTGTGGATCCAGTTTCCACTCGTGGGGATCCATGAGGTTTCTGCTTAGTTCGTCTGCCAGAGTATTGTTCTTTCCTGGCAGGAACTGTGCTTGCAGGTGTACTTGATAAGTCGATGCTGTGTCCCACAAAGTCATGGCTTGTCTGCACAGGGGTAGGAATGTGTGCCTCCCTGCTTGTTTATGTACCACATGACTGTAGTACTGTCCATCCTTATCAGTAGTTGTTCTGGATGGAGTAGATCCTTGAAAGCTGTCTGGGCATTCTGAACAGCTAGCATCTCTTTTTGATTGATATCTAGATGCATTTGGCTTGTGGACCATGTGCCTTGAATACATTTTCCTGCCATGTGTGCTCCCCAGGCATAATCTGATGCATCTGTTGTTACTGACTGCCTGGTTGTGGGTAGAGTGAATAGCTGTCCCTTGTTGAGGTGACAGGCATGTACCCACCATTGAAACTCCTGTTGCAGGCAAGGAATGAGGGTAATTAATGCTTTCAGGTTTTGACAATGTTGAGTCCAGACACTTTTTAGGTACCATTGAAGTTTCCTCATATGCAGTCTGGCATATGGAATTAGCAGAATGCAGGATGCCATGAAGCCCAAAGCCTGCATTATTTTTCTTGCAGATAACTGGGTCTTTGTTGCCAACATTTTGAAGAAAGAAGTTAGTTGCCTTTGTTTGTCTGGAGTGAGATAAGCCATCTAGGCAATTGTATTTAGGCTTGCACCCAGGAATATTATCTCTTGAGAGGGTACTAGTTTTGATTTCTTTTCGTTTACTGTGTACCCTAGGCAAATTAATAATATTAAGAACCATTAATCAACATTAAAAAACATTAAAAAACGTTGATACATCATTAATCAATCCTGGAAATCTTTTTAGAAAATCTATGTTAAAATGGGTAAATAAATAAATAGAACCTATAAAATCACAGTGCATGAAAATCACAGTGCATGTGTTCAATACACTTTCTGCAAAAAATGCCTACAAAAAGTGGTGAAATTTGTTAGATAATAAATCAATAAAACTATCTGTTGTGTAAAATAGACTCAGCCATAAAAACTGTAGTTTTGTGAATTGTAATTTTATAATTTATAATTTGGCCCTTCTTAATTTAAGGACACTAGCAATGCTGACACTGTCATTCTTTTTATAGGTTCTATTTATTTATTTACCCATTTTAACATAGATTTTCTAAAAAGATTTCCAGGATTGATTAATGATGTATCAATGTTTTTTAATGTTGATTAATGGTTCTTAATGCTTTTTAACATTTTACTGTTCCACAGAAGTGTTTTTATCATTGCATGGCTTACAATTTTTTAAAAGCATGGCTCAGTGGTTCTGTTTGCACTAGGTTACTAATTAACAATGTATTTGCCTATTAATTTATTTGCCTATCAATTAAGCTATTAACACATTTGATCATGTGATATTATTACTTGTAGTATATAAACTTATGTTTTTGTGAGTGCGAACTCATCTTGAAAAAGCCTGGTACTGATCCAGGCGAAAGCGCTTGATATCATATGTTTTTTGTCTTTTATTTTGAATAAATTTGGCAGTGAGCTACAGTTGAACTGGTTTGCCTTTCTCCTTTGCTCTGGATTTTGATATTCATTGGTTTGGAGTTTTTTTTGGTGTCTTGTGAGGTACATACCAAAAGGGGAGTTGTACTCTATAATGGGTCTAATGAGTGATGAGTAGAGGGGAACAATGACCTCTTTTTTTTCTGGATGAGAATCCTTTTGTGATGAGATGAGCCACGTAGAAGGATTTCCTGACCACTGTGGTGATGTGATTATCAAAGGAGAGACTACTGTCCACCTGTGTCCCAAGGTCTCATCACATTTTCAGCATTAAGTAGACTACCAGCTATGTGGTAATTCATGGGTACAGAGTTTCTACCAAAGGGGATGACAACACACTTTTTGGCATTGAGCTTCAGGCCATGGCTTTGACACCAGGTATCTGTCTCAGTGAGGCCCTTTTGTAGTTTGTCCACATCGTTAGGAGTTTCGATTATGGCTCCTAGTTTGCAGTCATCTGCAAACTTTGTTAGCCAAAGACCTTCTGTGCTGGCCTGCACTTCAGAGAAGTAGATACCAAACAGGAGAGGACCCAGGACTGAACCCTGTGGTACTCCACTTGTCACTGGTCTGATGTCAGATTTGGAATCCGCTACTTTCACAGTGTGGGTTCTGTCCATGAGCCAGTTGGCATCCCATCTTGTGACATAGGGATTTATACCTAGTTTAGTGAGCTTATCTATAATTCCAGAGTGGGGGATGGTGTTGAAAGCCTTGGCGAGATCTAGATAAGCTGTTAGGAGACATGATCTGCCTTTTACAAATCCAAACTGGGTAGGGCCCAGAGTTTGGAGATTACCAATGTCGTTGTTTATGAGTTCCACAATGATACATTCCATGGTCTTGCAGACCAGGCTCGTCAGGCTAATGGGGCGGTAGTTCCCGGGGTCCATCATGGCTCCCCCTTTGTGGAGTGGGATAACCATCACGGTGCGCCATTCAGTGGGTACAAAGCCTGAGGTGAGGCTATGATTGAACATGGTACTTAGGTAGGGTGCCAGTTCATTCTGTAGTTCGTGTAGAACGCAGCCAGGGATACTGATGTACCACATAACTGTGGTGTTGTCTGTTTTTATTAACAGCTGTCCTGCAAGAGTAGGGATCTGAAAGCCGTCAGGGTGTTCTGCACAGCTAGCATCTCTTTTTGGTTGATGTGCAGATGAATTTGACTTGGGCTCCAGTGGCCCTGAATGCATTTGCCATCCATGTGTACTCCCCAAGCATAGTCTGATGCATCTGTGGTTAGGGTCTGGGTGGCGTGGGGTTGAGAAAAGGGCAGTCCCTTGTTGTGGTAGCATGCTTCTGCCCACCAAAGGAACTTTGTCCTTAGACAGGGTATGATAGGAATGACTGTTTCCAGGTCCTGAGAATGTTGGCACCAAAGACTTTTTAAAGTACCATTGAAGTTTCCTCATATGCAATCTTGCGTATGGAATTAGCAGTATACATGAGGCCATGAACCCTAGGGCCTGCAGTATTTTTCTTGTGGATAGCTGGGTTCTGGTGGCCATTTATTTGAAGTAGGCGGTCAGACAGACTTGTTTTTTGAAGTGAGGAATGACATCTGGGCTGTTGTGTCCAAGCTTGCTCCCAGGAATACAATCTTTTGACTGGGTAGCAGTTTTGATTTCTTTTCATTGATGGTGTACCCCAAGGAAGTGAGAAGGTGTTTCACAAATGTCAGGTGCTGCAACATCAATTCCTGACTGTCCGCCTGAATCAGACAGTCGTCCAGTATGGGAAAATTTGGATATTTCTCAGCCTGCAGTATGCAATGGCTGGAGGCAGGCATTTTGTGAAAACTCTGGGTGCAGTAGATAAGCCAAAGGGAAGTGCAGAGAACTGATAATGCATAGATCCTGCCCTGAAACTTAGATACTTCTTGCATGAATCCCTTATGGGGATGTGCAGCTAGGCTTCTTTTAAGTCTAGGGTGACTAATCCAGCATCCTTGGCTAGCATAGGAAGAAGCTGTTGCAGAGGAAGCATTTTGAATTTTGGTACCACCAGGAAGGTGTTGAAAACTGAACGATCCAGGATTGGGCACCAAGAGCCCTCTCTCCTGGGTACCAGGAAGAGTCTGGAGTAGAATCCTTGACCCCTCTGTTCTAATGGAACCGGCTGAATAGCTCTGATATTGAGCAGGGAAGCTACTTGGCTTTGAACCTCTGCCCACTGGTTTGGAGGAAGGTCTGGAAACCCGCTTGGGGTTGGGAGTGAATGGAAATAAAATTTGTACCCCTGGGATACAATGTTGAAGACCCACCAGTCATGTGTGATGGACATCCATTTTTTTGCATGAAGGGCAAGTCTTCCTCCTAGGGGCACAAGCAATTGGGTAGGGCTGGGGAGTGGAGTAAAGACGTCATTGTGAGTTTTTTTTCTGTAAGGAGGTGGCTTACCACTCCCTGCTTTAGGGGTGGGGGCACTCCATTGCTTAGATCTCTGCATACCCCGAGACTGTAGTCCGGGTGGTCTGTTTCCCCTGGGTCTGGTTTGAGAAGGCCTGGAGGGGGCTGAAAAGGACCAGTGTTTGAAAGGGCAATGCCTACTGAATCTAGGGAGTTGCACTTGTTAAGAATTCTTTAACAGTCTGCATAGACTTGGCTTTTTCTTCCATCATTTTAAGAACCTCTTCTGCTTTGGTGCCAAACAAACTGTCCTTGTTCAAATGCGCGTCTAGTAACTTTGATTTGACATGGTCGGACAATGTCTGCTCCTTGATCCAAGCATGTCTTCTCAGTACAGATCCAGTGACTGCTGCCCGGCAAGATGCTTCTAGGGCATTAAAGCCACACTGCAAAGTATGCTTACTGACTTGGCTTGCAGAGTGCATAAGCTCCTGCAATTCTTTATTTTCTGCACAGTTTGTAAAGGTTGCCACTTTTTCTTTAATAAGTTCCATAATATGCTGCTGGCACTTCAGCATGTGAAACTGACAATTCAATGCCCTAATAGCAAGAGTTTCAGAGGTATATACCTTCTTACCCTATCTGTCCAAAGCTCTGGAATCCCTGTCCAAAGGGGTGGGATTCTTGGCTGTAGAAGCCTTGATACCTTTAGGCCCCTGGGAAATTATCTCTGGGTCAGCAGTAGGATTCTTGAAAAGAAATTTGTGAGTGTCAGGTACTCTGTAGTACTTGTCTGGTTTCCTAGGGGCACGAGATAAAGTGTCAGGAGTAAGAATGGATTCCATAAAAACATCATCAACATCCAGGACAGGGGGTATTGCTAAAGGCCTGTGATGAGGCAACTCTAGGAATTCCCTGAGTCTTTTTTTGGACTGAGGATAGTCTTGGTAGTCCTAATGGAAATGCTCTCTTAAGGAATGCAAGGTTTCACCAAAAGAAAAATCTTCTGGAGGGGAGGCAGAGAGAATGGAGTCCTCTGCATCTGAATCCTCATAAGCAGATAAGAGCATGTCTTCATAATCAGAAATCTCACAGTCATCGAACTCCTGGTCTGTAGAAGCTGTAGGGGACTGGTCTCTTTTTCTCTTAACAGGGGGAAAGCTGACTTCCCCTAATCAGCGTAATAAGGTCTTCTGCCATTCTAAGCATTTGTTTTTGTGGCATGGAAGCAGGTGCATGCGCTTTGGTCGTCAGGTTTCTAGGTGTAGTGCGTACTCTGGGTCTAAGAAACTCTGTAGTTTTGTTAAAAAAAGAAGTCATCGGTTTGAGTCGAACATCGGTTCAGCGAAGAAATGCCTCAGAAGCCGGTGCCTGCACAGCGGCTCCGGACCCATCTAAGGTAGAGACATCCACAGGTTCCATAGTCGAAGAAGAGTCTCGCAGCATACCGGACTCCGAATGGGTCTCGGTAGAAGTCTGCGAATCCCATTGAAGCGGGCATCAGGGGCTGCAAAAGCACCTCACTGAGTACCGGTGGACTGGCGACTAGCTTAACGGAAGCGTCATCAGCAGCTTTGGACCTCTGCAGTCTGTTTCTGTCTTTATCCTTATGTTTTTTTCAGAATATCTGTAGTCAGATGGCTTACCGAAGCCATTTCAGAATACGGAGATCAAGAGCGAAAGAATTTAGTGACAAAAAGAGCCCGCCAACAAATGGTTTGGGCGTTAAACAAGGCACAAAAAGTACAGTTTTGTACCTACCATAAATGTCGATGTCCGATAGACATGCAACTGCAGTCATAACATGTGGGTTGTCCTGCCTCAGGCAGCCCTCGGTCGGCCGGATTCCAAAGTCTGGGTCAGACGTCGGCTGATGCCGCATTTCTCTCCGATGTCAGAGCGGCTGGAGTATATAAGCATCAGCCCACGCCATTTTCTTCAGTGTTTCTTGCCCCAGATGCCAGGTGCCCTCCAAGGAAGGCTGTAATCAAATTGGAAGACAAAAAACAGGATTCCAGACAAATAAATGAGCAATAAAACAAATACACCATAACAGATATCCCCAGCTAAGAGAAACAGGGATAGGAGTGGACCCTAGGCATAGAGGGGTATGGAGGGAGGGAAAATCCGACTGCAGTTGCATGTCTATCGGACATCTACATTTATGGTAGGTACAAAACTGTACTATGCCCTTCAAGAATGCAACTGCAGTCATAACATGTGGGTAGAATGCCATAGCTTAGCTGGGGGAGGAGGAATGCTCTAGGGAAAAGATGGTGTGGCAATCAAACCCTGCAGGACTGCCCAAGCAAAGCCTGCTCTGGATCTGGAGTATAGAGGGAGATTGTAGTGTTTGGAGAATGTATGCACGAAGCTCCATGTAGCAGCTTCTAGAATGTCCTTGGTAGGCACCCCTCTTAAGAATGCTGTAGAGGTGGCTGTAGCTCTAGTGGAATGTGGTCTGACATTGGCTGGAACAGTCTTTCCATGAAAGGAATAACAGAATCTGATGCAATGTCCAATCCATTTAGAAATAGTCGGTTTTGAAATTGCTTTTCCTTGGACTGCAGGGGCGTAAGCTACAAAAAGTTGTTCAGACTTCCTACTGGCCTTGGTTCTGTCCAGGTAGTATCGAAGTTGTCTGTGAATGTCCAAGGTATGCAACAGTCTTTCCCCCTTATTCTCAGGATAGGGGAAGAAGGCAGGCAGATGAATGGCTTGATTTAAAGAAACCCTAGATACCACCATTGGCATAAAAGTAGGGTTGGTCCTTAATGAAACCCTGTCTCTGTGAAAAATAATAAAGGGTGGTATTGCCATTAGGGCCTGTAACTCCGAAACCCTTCTTGCTGAGGTAATTGCCAACAGGAAAGCTGTCTTCCATGAGAGAAATTGTAAGTCAACTGAAGCTGCAGGCTCAAATGGAGGTAGAGTCAGTTTTTCTAAGACAAAATTGAGGTCCCAGGCTGGCACTGGGGCCTTTCTTGGTGGCTTAATGTTCTTGATTCCCCTGAGGAATTGCCTTAGTAAAGGGTGAGAAAAAACAGGAGGATCAGTGTTGTATCTAGCTGAAATAGCAGATGCATGTATCTTTATGGAAGAATATGAGAGGCTGTTCTTTAACATATCTGCCAAATATTCCAAGATGAGTGGGATGTTCAACAATGATGCATCATGTCCCTTGCTGGTATTCCAATTGCTGAATCTTTTCCACTTTGCTAAGTAAACCTTTCTGGTGGATGGTCTGCGAGCCTTTGTTAGTATCCGCTGAACCTCCTTGGAGAGAGATAAGCTGAATTTATTTATGGGATCTCCCAGGCTGTTAGCTGCAGTGTCTGAAGATTTGGATGCAGTGTTTCGAAATTGTGTTGAGTCAAAAGTAGAGGCCACTGGGGAAGGGCCCACCTCCTGGTGTGACATATGCTCCATAGTAGTGGGTACCAGTGTTGTCTTGGCCAGTCCGGAGCTATTATGATTCCCTTGGGTTTCTCTGCTTTGATCTTTAGTAATACTGAGGTCATCAGTGGCAGAGGTGGGAATGCATAGATTGCTAGGGAGTTCCAGTTGAATGAAAGGGCATCTATTCTCCAAGCTTTTGGATGGTATATCCTTGTGCAGAATTTTGGTAGAAGATGGTTGAGGTGAGAGGCAAATAGGTCCACTTCTGGCTTGCCCCATGTCGAAGTGAGTTGTCTGAAGGCCTTCGGATGTAACCTCCACTCGTGTGGATCTGTGAAATTCCTGCTTAGGCTGTCCGCCAACACATTGTCTTTTCCTGGAACAAACTGGGATTGTAACTGGATGTTTAGGCTCAGTGATTTCTCCCAAAGCTGCATTGTCAGTCTGCAAAGGGGGTAAGAGTGGGTGGCCCCTTGCTTGTTTATGTACCACATCACCGTGGTGTTGTCTGTCCGTATCAGTAAATGGCCTTGTTGGAGTTGGTGTTGAAAGGCCTCGATGGCATGCATTACTGCCAGCATTTCCTTTTGGTTTATATGCAGATGTGTTTCCTTTGGAGACCATTGCCCTTGTATACACCTGCCTTCCATGTGTGCCCCCCATCCAAGGTCTGAGGCATCTGTAGTCATGGTCTGTGTTATCTGTAGTTTTTTTGAATGACATACCTGTGTTTGCCTGACTCACCGAGGCCCACCATAGGAATTCCTTTTGTAGGCATGGAATGAGTGGTATGACTGTCTCCAAGTTGTTGCTGTGTTGAGACCAAATGCTTTTTAGGTACCATTGAAGCTTTCTCATGTGTAGTCTTGCTAATGGAACCAGGAGAATGTAGGATGCCATGTAACCCAGGGCCTGTAGGAATCTCCTTGCAGTCATCTGGGTGAGTTTTGCTAAACCTTTGAAAAAATGAGTTAACTTCTCTTGCTTGTCTTCTGTCAGGTAAGCCATCTGAGAGGCTGTGTCTAGTTTGGCTCCTAAGAAGATTATTTGCTGGGATGGCTGCAGTCTTGACTTTTGGAAGTTGACTGTGTATCCCAGAGCTTGAAGTAATCGTATGACATAATCCAGGTTTTTTGTCAACATCAATTTGTCGTCTGCTTGTATGAGGCAGTCGTCCAGGTACGGGTAAATTTGTATCCCCCGGAGCCTGCAATGAGCAATTACTGAAGCCAGGCATTTTGTGAATACTCTGGGCGCAGTAGATAAGCCAAATGGCAATGCTGAGAATTGATAATGCTCTGGCCCTGCAAGAAATCTGAGGTATCTTCTGCAGCTGTGTCTGATAGGGACATGCAGGATGCCTCCTTGAGGTCCAGAGTAATCAGCCACGACCCCTTGCCCAGCATGGGAAGGAGTTGCTGTAAAGTCAGCATTTTGAACTCTGGTACTATGAGAAAGGTGTTTAATGCGGACAAGTCCAGTATTGGTCTCCATTGAGATTCTTTTCTTGGAACAAGGAACAGTCTTGAGTAAAACCCTGGTCTTGTTCTTGTTGTGGAACTCTTTCTATTGCTTTCATCCGAGTCAGCAGAGTGATTTGCTTGATAGCCTCTGCCCTCTGATTTTGTGGTAGGTTTGGCATGCCTTGTTTTCTTGGTAAGGTATGAAAATGAAACCTGTACCCTCGGTCTATAATGTCCAAAATCCATTTGTCCTTTGTCAGTCTGTGCCAGTTTTCTGCAAACAGAGATAACTTCCCGCCCAAGGGAGCTTCTAGTTGTTCCCTGGTAGGCGGTAGTAGAGGAAAGTCATTGAGATTGTGGTTGTGTGGCAGGTGAAACCCCTGCATCACTTCTTTGGTTTCCTGGCTGCCATTGTCGTCCCCTGTAAGGGCCTCTGTATTGGCCTCTTCCTCAGCCACGTCTGTTCTTACCCCTTTGAAACTTTTCTGGATTTAGAAAGGACCAGTTTTTTGAAGGCCAATTCCTACTGAATCTGGGGGGTTGAACCTGGAGGAAATCTTTCACTGTCTGAACTGATTTTGCTTTTTCTTCGATGGTCTTTAACACATCCTTGGCATTTGCACCAAAAAGCTTGTTCTTTTCCAAAGGTGCATCCAGAAGTTTTGCTTTTACATGATCTGGTAGAGGTTGATCTTTTAACCAAACATGTCTACGAATGACTGCCCCTGTCATGGCTGCCCTACATGAAGCTTCCAGTGCATCATATCCACACTGCAGGAAGTGATTGCTTACTTGCTGAGTGTTATGTACAGCTTCCTGCAAAGTCTTCCTGTCTAAAGGATCAGGAGTGGCTAATGTTTTTTGTAAATCTTTTAACAGATAATCCTGATATTGTAACATATGAAAAAGGCAATTTAAAGCTCTCATAGATAAGGTAGTGGATGTATAAACCTTTTTGCCCCATCTCTCTAATGACCTAGCTTCCCTGTTGGAGGGCAAAGGATTTTTCGAGGTGGAGGCTGAAACTCCTTTAGGCCCCTGTGAAATAGTTTCCAAATCAGCAGTATGGGCCCTGAATAAATGGGAATGAGTTTCTGGGACCCTGTAATACCTGTCTGGCTTGGCTGGAGCAGGAGGAAGAGAATCAGGGGTAGCACTAGAGTCAGAATACAAATCATCCAGAACATCAAGTACAGGAGGAATAGCTAAGGGCCTGTGCTGAGGCTTCTTAAGGAAAGTCCTAAGGCGTTTCCTAGAATCAGAATATTCCTGACCTTGCCACTTGAAATGTTCCCTCATGGTGTGCAGAACTTTCCCAAAAGAAATATCCTCAGGAGGGGAGGCCGAGGGGATGGAATCTTCTGCATCCGAGTCCTCATAGGTCTGAAAGAGCTCTTCCTGGCTATCAGAGTGGACAGAGCCCTCAGAATCTTCATCTGAAGGAGTAGGGTCAGAGGGTTCAACCCGGGCCTTTATCAGGAGGGGGCTGGGATCCTCTCTCAGGATGGGCCTGTGAACCTCTAATCATGGAAATTAAATCAGCAGCCATGGACATAATTTGTGTCTCTGGAGTCGGCTGAGGTAAAGATTTAGAAGTAATATGCTTTGTTTTGCTGGCTGCCTTAGCCCTAGTGTAGGCCTTAATAGACATGGCCATAAGGGGCCTGGCAGCTCCACGTGCAGGAGTGACCTTTTCTACAGCAATGGTCTCGGGCATTTCCTCGGTTTCGGTATCCGGAGGAAAATCTATAACTGGCGTCGGAGTAATGTCTGGAATCGGAGTCGTCGGTAATGCAGTGTCTCCGGTTCGGAGCGGTGGAGAGACCGTCTCAGAGGGAACCGGAGCACTCACGGTAAGTTTTGGCGTGGAGTCGGTAGTAGACGCGGGCCAAGGATGTCGGTCCCGGTCTTTAAGCTTTTTGGGAGTTTGCGATGTCGGGAGATCCGACGGCATAGTGTAAGCAAAATTATCGCCGAAGAAATCTTCAGCGAACTCCGCCCGGCGCCTGAGAGTGTGCTTGTTGAAGCGAGCACAGGCTACACAGGCCGAGACATCGTGGTCTGGGCCCAGGCAAGGGAGACAGTAAGAGTGGAAATCCTTATGAGGTATTTGTTTACCACAAGAAATACAATTGTTAACTTTTTCAGTAATTTCTGACATCGGCTGAGGCAAGAAAAGGTCCCCAACTGGGTACTTAGCTTTTTTGATGACTTCGGTATCGTAGAATACAGGAGCTGACCGACCAGCACTTGCGAACTGCTTCTGCTTCGGGCACCGCGCGGCAAGAAAGACTGAAGAAAATGGCGTCGGCTGATGCTTATGTACTCCAGCCGCTCTGACGTCGGAGAGAAATGCGACATCAGCCGACGTCGGACCCAGACTTTGGAATCCGGCCGACCGAGGGCTGCCTGAGGCAGGACAACCCACATGTTATGACTGCAGTTGCATTCTTGAAGGACATCTGACAGCGAGTTACGTCGTGGTCTGGGCCTAAACAGGTGACACAGTAAGAATGAAAATCTCAGAGATACTTGCTTTCCACAGGCAAGACAATTGTTAACCTTTTCTGACATCGATTAGAGCAAGAAAAAAGGATCCCCAATGGGGTACATAGCTTTAGAAGACTTCAGAGTTATTCAATTCGTAAATGAAAATTCAGGTAGCGGCCGACCGGCACTTGCGAACTGCTTCTGCTTCGGGCTCCTCAGCAAGAAAGACTGATGTAATGGCGTCGGCTGCCTGTTTTTATGCCCCTGACAACCTGACGTCAGTCCTGGAGCGACAGCATCCGACGCAGAAATACTAAGTCTCTGGTATTCAGACCGATTGAGGGCTACCTGCAGGCAGATAACCCAAGTGTGATGACTGCAACAGTGAAACATGAAGAACATCTTATGCAACTGGAAAGCCAATTAGAAAACATGACTTTAGAGACTGGCATACCCTTTTTAGCCTCAGAAAAGGATATGAACAATTGATCTGATTTTCTGAAATCTTTAGTACTGTGGAGATAGAATCTAAGCTGTCTATGCACATCTAGTTGGTGAAGCTTGTTGGTATGGTTAAGAAAGAACACTGGTAGCTCAACAGATTGGTTTATATCAAATTGTGAGCAAACTTAAGGGACAAAGGATGGATTCGTCTGAAGCGATACCCTGTCTTTATGGAATATTAGGTAGGGTGGTTTGATTGAAAGCGCTTGTAGCTGTGAAACTCTTCTAGCTGATGTTACAGCTACCAGGAAAATCGTTTTCCAAGAAAGGAACTTTAGATCACATGTGGAAGAAGGTTCAAATGGTGGTGAGGCTAAATGTGAGAGGACAAAGTTTAAATCCCAAGGAGGGACTGGTTCTTTCATTGGAGGTCTCAATAAGAAAGTACCTTTCAAAAAGGCTTTACACAGTCTATGTGCCATCAAGTTAGGTGTATCCTATCCTAAGTGGAAATTGGACATTGCTGCTAGCTGGACTTTAACTGTAGCTGCAGCCGAGCACTGTTGGAACAGTTCAGAAATAAACTCCAAAACTGAAGTAATTGGGCAGTGAAGGGGTCTACGTTTCTGATATGCGCCCAGTAAGAAAACCTTTTCTATTTACTAGCATATAGTTTTCTGGTAAAAACCTTATGAGAGGATATCAGAATGTGTTTCACTGCTGGAGTAAAATTTTGAAGACTGACTAAAGTTGGAAGTGGAGCAGCCATACTGTCAAGTTAAGGGTGTGGAGAGAAGGATGAAGTGTTCCTGACATATATGTCAGAAGGTCTGGAATTGGGTCCAGTACCCATGGATACTCCAGTAGATGAGGCCACAGAAAGGGGAACCAAATCTGACGAGGCCAATATGGAGCAATGAGAATCAGCTTGCTTTCCAAGGATTTCGCTTTCTGAATGACTTTGGGTATGAGGGGAAAAAGGGGAAAGGCATAAAGAAGTCCCAAGGGCCAATTGTAAACAAGTGCGTCTCCCGGGTTCCCCCAGAGGGGGAATTAAGGCAAAGTAGCTGCTGCATTTGGCGTTCATAGGAGTGGCAAAGAGATCACAGCACAGCTGGCCCCATTTCTGGAAGATCTCTTCCACTATGCTCTGACCTATGCTCTGACTTAGAGACCACTTGTGAGACATTAATATTGCCCTGCTGAGCTTTTCGGCTATCACACTGGACGTCCCCGGGATATGCATTGCTAACAGAAAGCGTTGGGAGGAGATTGCCCACTGCCAAACCCTCAGAGCCTCTTGACAAAGCGGGTATGATCTGGTTCCTGCCTGTTTATTTATATACCATACCACCGACATATTGTCTGACTGGATTGCAATTGTCCCTAGAGGAAGAGAGTGTTGGAGTGCATGCAACGCCGAAAGTACTGCTTTTATCTCTTGAAATCTCTTGAACGTTTATATGCAAGTGGGCCTCATGTTCTTGCCATATGCCTTGGACTGTCTTTCCCAGATAATGCCCCCTCCCCACCTGAGAAGCGTCCGTGGCCACAGTAGCAACAGGTTGATGTGGAATGAATGGCCTTTTATCAGCCAAGGATGAGGGTATAATCAGTCAGAACACTTTACAACACCTCACTGTGTATGAACCAGCCCCCCAATACATATATTTTTTGCCAAAAATTCATAAGGATGTCAACAACCCCCCTGGTAGACCGACTGTTGCATGCAGAAAATCCTTAACTGAACCTCTCTCTATATATTTAACCAGATATCTGAAGCCTCTTCTTAAATGGGTGCGTTCTCGTATCCAAGATACCACAGAATTTTTAAGGGTAATTTCTGATGCACAATTGGAACCAGGTTGGTTTCCGTGCACTCTTGATGTTAAAGCTCTTTATACTAACATCCTACACTGGGCTGGCGTTGATGCACTAGAACATTGGTTAACATTATCTGAACTATACCCACCCGGTTTCAGCACTTTTCTTATTATCCTTTGTGAACATATCCTTACCAAAAATGTCTTCTTTTATCAAGGTGAATGTTATCTTCAAAATAAGGGCACCGCCGTGGGTGCTTCATTTGCACCCATTTATGCTGATTTATTTATGGCCTATTTTGAGGAGCATATAATTTATGATCGATCCCATAACCTTTACCTTGATGAAATAGACATTTGGAGAAGATATCTGGATGATTGCTGGGTGGTGTGGAGGTCTGATGTTAAATATTTACATGAGTTTGTTAACTATCTCAATTAAAACAAATGGGGTATTGAGTTTTCAGTCAATTATTATCTAAATAACATCATGTTTTGGATGTTAGTATAACCAGGAACACTGATCATACTTTGTCTACTAAGGTACATCGCAAATTACCCCAATATAATTCACTCCTCCATGCCACCGGCTTTCATCCTCCTCACATTTGTCGTAACATTCCAAAATCTCAGTTTATATGTGGTAAATGCATTTGTTCTGAAGAACAGGCTTACAGGTTTTACAAGCATGATCTCATCACTAGATTTAAGAATAGGGGCTACGATACTGGTTTCATACACAATGCTGTACGTTATGTTGATGGTTTAGACAGGCCAGACTTGTTTCAATACAAGGACAAAAATTGTACTGATGATACATTCTGTTTTTGACTACTTATGGCCGCAATACCAATTCACTAATTCACAGTGTTAACCACCATTTGAATATTTTGTTGGCTGATTCCACATTATCTACAATTCTACCAACTAGATGCCCCTTTACTTATATGAAAGGCAGAAATTTGGGCTCTCTTTTCAACCATTACAAACACTTCTTACCATCCAATTTGTCTTTGTCACAATCAACTATTTCAGGTGGCCGATTAGTTGGCTGTTTCCCCTGTCGGCATTGTTCCTATTGCAGTAAACTCACAAAATCTACCTCCTTTAGCAGCAAAAACACCAGTCAGGTTTTTGATATAGGTTTTTATGCCAACTGCCAATCTGATTGGGTTGTTTATCTTGCCACATGTCACTGTTCATCCTTTTATGTGGGACAAACCTCCCGTCCGGTCAAATTCAGAATGGGTGAACATTTTAGTGAGATTAGACACCACAAACCAACCAAAGCACATTATAAACATACTTTGGTACATCCAAGTGCTTCCTTTAATTTTATTATTATTGACAATGGGCTGGCATGATATTCTGAATAGAAAAGAAAAAAGTGGATTATTAAACTCAGGGTTTATTCCCTCCAGGTCTTAACGAGCACCTATAATCACTAATCATGTGATTAAAAATTTGCATTATATAAATTAGTATTGCATTTGTTCTCTTTACACTGATGAAGGCATTATTTTTGTCGAAACAGGTCTGATTTATACTCGTTTCTCCCATATGTAGTTTATACTATATTTAAATAAAGTAACTTTAGTGCTACAGCTGCTGGCTTATTTGTGTTTTGGAATTTGTCTAAACTGAGTCCTTGCAGCTGCCATACCTGCAGAGGGTTTTGTTTCTTCTGGTTTCATGACCTGGTTCCTCCGTTTGTTTATATACCATACCACCGACATATTGTCTGACTGGATTGCAATTGTCCCTAGAGGAAGAGAGTGTTGGAGTGCTTGCAACACCGAAAGTACTGCTCTCATCTCTAGAATGTTTATATGCAAGTGGGGCTCGTGTTCTTGCCATATGCCTTGGACTGTCTTTCCCAGATAATGCCCTCCCACACACTACCTGAGAACCGACCGTGGCCACAGTAGCAACAGGTTGATGTGGAATGAATGGCCTTCCGATGGTTACATGGTTGGACTGCATCAACCAATGAAGATCTCTCTTGCATGATTCTGTTATCCTAATCAGATGAGACAGACAAAGTTTTTGTAGTGACCACTGGGAAAAAAGTAACCATTGCAGAATCCTCATATGCATCCTGGCTAGGGGGCGAGGGTTATGGTTGAAGCCATTGTCGCCAGGAGTTTGAGAACCATCTTTCCCTTGACCTTATGTTTGGGAAGATGATACAAAATTTGTTGTTTGAGAGCAGCAATTCTGTCGGAGAGAAGATGAGCCATCAGCGAAACGGTGTCTATTTCTGCTTTTTGAAGCCCGAAGGCTTGTGCTCTTTATCTTTAGGTTCCTTAGACATAGTTATTTGAATGTAACAAATAATCACTACCATCAGAGATATACGAAATCAAAGAGAGAACTAGGTCCTCTAACTTAAACGGGCCTAGTCCTGACAAGAAAGGGGGAAAAGGAATGCATAACTTAAACGGGCCTAGCCCTGAGCAATAGCTAAAATACACAGAAGAAATCTAATACAAAGAACAGACTCCTAATATTATAGTACAAGTCCTGTAAAGCTAGAACACCACTATCTAGATCAACAATAGAGATGAAAAAAGCTCAACCAGTAAATTAACAGTAACAATTCTTTAAACTAGAGAACGATCTAAGTAAAAGCTACCATTATGGGATACACGAGAAAAAAACAGGCCTGCAAAAAAAAAAACGGCAGCCAAACAGCGAAAAACTATCTAATAATAATTATTCAACACCTAAGAGAACTACCTATAATAACTACTATATTCTAATCATGAAAAACTAACTAGTTATGAAAAAACAGTAAGAAATACTTGAAAAAATAAACTTAGTCACAGCCAAGAAGAGCACTTCTGAACTCGTAAAGCAGCAAAAAGGATCTGAGGAGTCATACCACTGCATGATGGGATACCTACCTTGCCACGAGCCAACTTAAGAGACTTCTAGCTTCTGTAATCAGAATGAAGCGAGATAACATCTGAGAAAATTGTCATGGGGAAATTCTCAGTATGCGCTACTTTACTTTTATCAGTTGGCAGCACATCCTACAATTTCAGATTGCCATGTCTACAACCTAAACACTAAGTAGAAGCAATTTAGGTGAAGAGAGACAATGATAGGTCTGTGTTGCTTATCTCGAAAACTCTATCATAACTATGCAATACAGGCTACTCAAACATTTAACTTTATGAGCACATGGTTAGTAGTTTTAGCCCCTTTATACATGACTATTTTACTATCACAGCACAAGTATTCCATGTTGTCAAATATATAGCGGTCCAACAAAAGTATTTCATTATGAGTGTGCTCTCATCTTTTTTTTTTTTATTAGTAGAACAGCAAGGCATGTTTTTTATTTTTGATAATCTTGAATGATTTATAGGCTCACACTGCCTTAAATCTCCTTTCATATTCAGCTAAAACATAATTATCTCTACAAGAGGTACTTCTTCATACTTGAAATGCCCCTTCTCACTCACCCATGCATAATCGCATAGGCACTGATATTAACCAGGACAAAACACTCAGTACTCAGTTACTACCTGGGTGCTATGGTTATTTTAAATCTTCTGTTGCATATTTGCCACATATTCAACTGTGCTAAAAATAACATTACACTGCTTTTCCTAGTACAAACAGAATTTTCTAAAAATTATAATTACACCTAAATTTAGAGGGGGATATGAACACAAAACAGATTTTTTTAAATAAAAACAGCAAGACTTACCTCTTGACAGGAATCATGCCAACATCTGTAAATAAGAAGACTTAAGTTAATACATTTATTTCTGGTAGCCTTAGTCCTGTGAGCACACATGCATAAAGTCCTGATTACTCATAACACCTAAATTAGCTAAAACCATTTGTAGACAAAAGAGACGCATTCTCTACAACAGATAACCTGTGAGAAATCTGTCTGCAGTGAATAACTGTTGGGATGCTACATTTCTTATTTCCATGTCACAGAAAAATACTGAAATTTCCCTGGTTCCCTCACTTGTGAAAATTTTCTGTTGGTACCTACACTGAAATCATACATCAAGCTAGGAGGTTGCACTCAGCAATACAGCAATATTCTTCAGTTTGACTTAACTGAGTAAACACATTTTAAAAGACAATAAATAAATTAATAGATAAATAAAATAATAAACCTGATCAACTTAAAAGAACCTCTATAAACAGATGTTGTAGGAAGAGGATGTCTAAGCATGGAGGGTGAGCAAAAGGGTAACATAAATCTAATGCACAGACTTTCACAGAGATCATCTGATACTATAGTAAGTACATGTTTGTTATGTCTGACTTTGAAGGTTTAATGGGTAACTGTTGGGAGGAATCAAAAGAAATGCCAATGTTAAAACTGCCTGAAAGTTAGAAAAGTACAGTTGTGTATCTACTATAAATGTAGATGTTCGAGTGTATTCACTGTTGCAGTCGTTACAATTGGGTTATCCTGCTGGCAGGCTACCCGCAGTCGCCCTGAATTCCAAAGTCTAGGTCCGGCATCGTTTGCTGTCGCCTCCTCCCTGACGTCAGTGCGCCAGGGGTATAAAAGATGCAGCCGATGCCATTTTCTTCAGTTTTTCTTGCCCCAGATGTCTGGTGCCCCCAAAAGGGTAGGCTAAAAATATGTCAATAAAGCATGCATGCACCAAGTAACACGTTTCCTTCATCTACAAGCAAATACACCACATAGGTTGTATAGAATAGAGAAGTACAGATAAGGTCCAGCAAAGATAAGGGGGATGGTGGGTAACCTGGACTGCAACAGTGAATACACTCGAACATCTACATTTATGGTAGGTACACAAATGTACTATGTTCATCGTGTTTCACTGTTGCAGTCATTACAATTGGGTTGAATCCCAAAGCTAAGGTTGGGAGGCTGGAACTAAATAGAATTAGGAGTGACTATGAAGCCCTGCAGTACTGCAGTGGCAAAGCCTGCCCTGGATTTGGAGTAGAGTGGTAAGTGGTAGTGCTTTGTAAAAGTGTGCACTGAACTCCAGGTTGCAGCCTCTAAAATGTCTTTGGTTGGTACTCCTCTGAGAAAGGCTGCTGCAGTGGCTGCTGCTCTGGTTGAATGTGGCCTAATGCCCTTAGACACTGATTTGCCATGTTGAGAATAGCATAAACGAATGCAGTGACCTATCCACTTTGAAGTAGTCTGCTTTGAGACAGCCTTTCCTTGTGATCCTGCAGCATATGCTACCAGTAATTATTCAGTCTTTCTGAAAGCTTTGGTTCTGTCCAAGTAGAAGTGCAGCTGTCTGTGTATGTCCAAAGAATGCAGAAGTTTCTCAATCTTATTCTGTGGGTTTGGATAAAAGGTAGGCAAATGAATAGTTTGGTTGAGGGCCACAATGGACACTACCTTAGGCATAAATGTGGGGTTTGTCCTTAGAGAAACCCTGTCTGGATAGAAAATGATACAAGGTTCCACAGCCATGAGTGCCTGTAGCTCTAAGACTCATCTTGCAGAGGTTATTGCTAGGAGCAGAGCTGTTTTCCATGATAAAAATTTTATATCAGCTGTAGCGGCTGGCTCAAAAGGAGGCAGAGTGAGTTTTTCCAAGACATAATTGAGGTCCCATGCAGGTATTGATCCCCTTGGAGGCCGTAAGTTTTTGGCTCCTCTGAGGTACTGCTAAAGGATGAGAAAAAATAGGTTGCTCTGTATTGTAATGAGCTGAAATGGCAGAGGCATGAATCTTAATTGATGAAAAGGATAGGCCTTTGTCCAACATCTCAGTTAAGTATTGCAAAATCTGAGGGATATTTGGTACAATCATGTCAATTCCTTGTGCCTGGTTCCAAGCACAGAATCTCTTCCATTTTTCTGCATAAGATTTTCTGGTACTGGGCCTCCTGGCCTCCAAGATAACATCCATAACCGCTTTAGAGAGAGGTGTGTTTTGAAAAGGTACATTTTCCGCCATGCTGCCAGATTTAAGGTCCTGAGTTGGCTGTGCAGGATCTGATTGTTTTGTTGGGTCAGTAAGTGAGGAATTTGAGGTAATGTCCATGCTGGGCATTGAGTCAAGTTCCGTCTGGGGCAATCAGTATCATTTTTGGCTTCTCTTGTCTGACCTTTAGGAGTACCTTTGGGAGGAGAGGCAGTGGGGGAAAGGCATATGCTGTTAAGTTTTTCCAGCTGAAAGACAGAGCATCCACTTTCCATGCTTGCTTGTGATAAGTCCTTGTGCAGAATCTCTGTAGTTGGCAGTTGTGAGGGGAGGCAAATAGATCTATGTCCAGGCATCCCCAATTCCTTGTTATCATGTTGAAGACTTGTGGATCCAATTTCCACTCGTGGGGATCCATGAGGTTTCTGCTTAGTTCGTCTGCCAGAGTATTTATCTTTCCTGGCAAGAATTGTGCTTGCAGATGTACTTGGTAAGTCAATGCTGTGTCCCACAAAGTCATGGCTAGTCTGCATAGGGGGTAGGAATGTGTGCCTACCTGCTTGTTTATGTACCACATGACTGTAGTATCGTCCGTCTTTAACAGTAGTTGTCCTGGATGAAGTAGATCCTTGAAGGCTGTCAGGGCATTTTGAACAGCTAGCATCTCTTTTTGATTGATATGTAGATGCATTTGGATTGTGGAACATGAGCCCTGAATACATCTTACTGCCATGTGGGCCCCCCAGGCATAATCTGATGCATCTGTTGTCAATGTCTGCCTGGCAGGGGGTATGGTGAATGGCTGCCCCTTGTTGTGGTAACAGGCCTTTGCCCACCATCGAAACTCTTGTTGCAGGCAGGGAATGAGTGTAATTATTGTTTCCAGGCTGTGGCAATGTTGAGTCCAAACACTTTTTAGATACCATTGTAGTTTCCTTATATGCAGTCTTGCATATGTAATTAGCAGAATGCAGGATTCCATGAAGCCCAAAGCCTGCAGAATTTTTCTTGCAGCTAACTGGGTGTTTGTTGCCAACATTTTGAAATAAGTAGTCATTTGCCTTTGTTTGTCTGGCGTGAAATAGGCCATCTGGGCAGTTGTATTTAAGCTTGCACCCAGGAATATTATCTCTTGAGAGGGTACAAGTTTTGATTTCTTTTTGTTTACTGTGTACCCTAGGCATGTTAATAATCTTTTTACAAATACCAGATGCTGTAGTAGTACGTCCTTGTTCTCTGCTTGAATAAGGAAGTCGTCCAAGTAAGGATATAGTTGTATTCCTCTTTGTCTGCAAAATGCAATTACTGGTGCCAGGCATTTTGTGAGGACCCTGGGCACAGTAGATAAGCCAAAGGGCAGTGGAGAGAATTGGTAGTGCATTGAGCCAGCTATGAATCTGAGGTATCTTCTGCATGATTGTCTGATTGGGACATGCAGGTATGCCTCTTTTAGGTCTAAAGTTACAAGCCAGACCTTCTTGCCCAGCATGGGCAGAAGCTGCTGCAGAGTCAACATTTTGAATTTTGGAATATCCAGGTGTATGTTTAGAATAGATAGGTCCAGGATCGGCCTCCAGGCTTTGTCCTTTCTGGGCACCAAGAAAAGTCTTGAGTAAAATCCTTGTCCCTGCTCTTGTTGTGGTACTTGCTGAATGGCCTTCATGTCCATGAGGGATGAAACTTGCTTTTGTGCCTCTGCCCATTTATTTTTTTGGCAGGTCTGGCATACTGTTTGCCCTTGGCAGGGTGTGAAAGTGGAAGCTGTAACCTTGTGACACTATGTTCAAGACCCATTTGTCCTGGGTGATTAGGTGCCAGTTTTGAGAAAAAAGTGCTAGTTTTCCCCCTAAAGGAGCTGCCAGAAGATGTTTGGCGCTGGCAGGGGGAAGTCATTGGGACTGCTTTCTGTATGACTGTGACTTGTCTTCTCCGCTTTTGGAGGTAGAAGCACCCCATTGTTTAGACCTGTATGAGCCTTGGGGCTGGGATCTGCCTCTAGGGCATCTGTATCTGCCTCTCTGTGGCCTGTCTGACACTGGAAAGGACCAATTCTTTGTAGGCCAGTGTCTGCTAAATCTTGGAGGCTGTATCTGTAAGAAATCCTTGACTGTCTGCATAGATTTGGCTTTGTCCTCCATTTTCTTCAACACCTCTTCTGCTTTAACACCAAACAAGGTATCATACTGTAATGGAGCATCTAATAATTTTGCTTTAACATGATCAGGCAGATTCTGTTCCTTTAACCAAGCATGCCTCCTAATGACAGAACCCGTAACAGTGGCTCTGCAGGAGGCCTCCAAAGAATCAAAACCACATTGTAAAGTATGCTTTCCAAATTGTTCTGCTGCATGCAATAAATCCTGCATTTCTTTATTTTCTGCACATTCAAAATTTGTCAACATTTTCTGTTTAAGCAGTGACATAATGTATTGCTGATATTTAAGCATATGAAACTGACAATTTAAAGCCCTTATAGCCAAGGTAGCAGAAGTGCAAATATTTTTCCCCATCTGTCCAGTGCCCTGGAATCTCAGTCAGAGGGGGTAGGGTTTTTTGCAGTGGAAGCCTTGACCCCATTGGGACCCTGAGAGATAGTTTCTGGGTCAGCAGTAGGGTTTTTAAAAAGAAATGTGTGGGAGTCTGGAACCCTGTAGTATCTGTCTGGCTTAAAAGGAGCTGGAGGTAAGGAGTCAGGAGTCAGACTAGACTCTGAAAATACATCATCTACAATGTCTAGCACAGGTGGAATAGTAAGGGGCCTGTGCTGAGGCAGTAAAAGTAAGTCTCTGAGCCTTTTCTTAGATTCTGAATAATCTTGGCTCTCCCAGTGGAAATTCTCCCTCATGGTATGCAGTATTTCCCCAAAAGAATAATCCTCAGGAGGGGAAGCTGAGGGGATAGATTCTTCAGCATCAGAATCTTCATAAGGAGGAAGAGAGTATTCCTGATCAGAAGAGGAATCAGATGAAATGGAAACCTGATCTGAAGATTCATATTCAATCTCTTGCCTAGGCCTCTTGTCAGGAGAACCCCTGATCAAAGTAATCAGGTCTTCGGCCATTTTGAGCATCTGTTTTTTAGGCATGGAGGCCTGTCCATGGGGCTGTTGTACTTGTTTCTTTGTCTTTAAAGCTGCTTTAGTCTTTGCCTTTGAAGCTGAAGTCGTTTTAACAAATAATTGTGTAGGCCTGAAAACGCCCTCAGAAGCCGATGCCTGCTGAGTGGCTCCGGACCCATCTGAGGGAATGGTTTCCGAAGGTCCAATACGTTGAGTTTCTGTAGGCCTGGTTGACTCCACGTGAGAGTCGGTATCGGCCTGCAGCTCTAAAGTAGCGATCGTCAGGGGCTGCGAAAGCACCTCACTGAGAACCGGCGACTGGCCTAGAAGAAGCCTCGTTGTTGGTTTTGGACCTCGGATGCCTGTCTTTTTCCTTTTCTTTGCGTTTTTTGTAAACTCCCGTAGTTGGCTGTTCCAATGGCATTATATAATTAAATCTTCTGCCAAAGTAATGAAATGCAAAATCGTACTGACGCTTAATAGTGCGTTGGTTAAATCTAGCACAAAACTGACAACTAGCAACGTCATGGTCAGGGCCTAGGCAAGGAATACAGTAAGAATGAAAATCCTTATGAAGTATTTGCTTCCCACAAGAAATACAATTACTAACTTTTTCTGACATCGGTCTGGAGCAAGAAAAAAGTTTCCCCAATGGGGTACTTAGCTTTTAATGAAGACTTCGGATCTGAAATTCGAACTTGAAAATCTCAGGAGTTGGCCGACCGGCACTTGCGAACTGCTTTTCCTTCGGGCAGCGCACGGCAAGAAAGACTGAAGAAAATGGCGTCGGCTGCATCTTTTATACCCCTGGTGCACTGACGTCAGGGAGGAGGTGACAGCAACTGACGCCGGACCTAGACTTTGGAATTCAGGCTGACTGCGGGTAGCCTGCCAGCAGGATAACCCAATTGTAATGACTGCAACAGTGAAACACGATGAACATCTAGAAGAATGATACATGACGACAGCTCAAGATGCCAAGCCTAGAGCTCAAATATGTCAACGGAGGACAGACTGCTGGCAATATAGTTGAAATAATAACTAGTGATCTCCGGTCAACTGTCAGACCTGCATCACTGATACTATAAAACAGCATGGTTACTTGACTAAAAAAGTGCAGTCTTCAGTCTCAACTCCAACTGAACAGATTAAGAGCAAAAACAACCACCAGCAAATATTTTTATAATAGACATTGTGATGGATAAGTCTGCAGGAAAGGAAAGCCTAAGTTCAAAACAGTGGAAACTCTCTGTTTTCTAGATATTGGTGACAGTGGTCTGATACCAAGTGAATGTTCAAAGGGGTGTGATAATTTGCAAGCTACTGACTTCTCATTGTCTGCTGTAATACACGCATCTGAAATGTAAAAAAAGTGAAAATAGACAGTGGCTTAAACCCAAGAGGTACAGGACTGCCTGTACTTTAACTCTCCAAAGGAGCTTCTCTCAGGCTACCAGCAATTATGATTTTCAGCTTTTTCTCTGAGAGAAGGAATAATAAAAAACTGATGTGTCTAACTCTGCCTCAGTAAAATCAATCATCTTTAATGGAAACAGAGATAACCTCTTTCGGCTAATACTGACCTCTACTTTTCCACAATCTACAAACAGTACAGGACCCAAGCAGGATTTCCACCAGATAGTTTTCTGATGGGCACACTACACTCCTTCACATGAAAAAGAAAAAAACTTTTACTATTGTACTTAGTACCTTGAGAATAACTTTTGAGGCAAATTAGAGAACAGACAGCAAAACTTTGTAAAATAACCAACAACAAACCATAGGATCCACTTAGGAAGACCCCAGAGCTAAAAGGCATTAGCCACGTACAGTGATATCATCCACACACTCCCTGGAAATTCACCATGTTACACTTAACATACAAGATGTGTTTATTTAGGTCTACTTCAAAACATCGAAAGCTCATAATATTGAAAACCAAATCGTTGAGACGAAAACATCAAAATCTCACTTCAAGGAATTACCGGACTGTTGAATCCACTCCCAGGGTAAGTAACCACTCATACCACAACTAATGAAAATGAAACCGTACCATCCCCTACACCCCCCACACCTCCCAATGTGGGGGCTGCACCCCCCAACACCCCTCTAACTAAATATACCAACTCTAAGATCGCACTACAGTTGGGAAAAGGGCAAAGTCCACCTTGTTGGCCAACAGGTTACTTACTGTGGGAATGTATTCGCTGATCTGGTCATTCACTGAAGTGAGGCTTTAATGCTTTCATCTCAATGAATTGGTCTTCGATACTGTGAACTTTTGATGTTTTCAGGTAGACACATTTATTAAAGTTGCTGATGGCCATAATGACACACACATGCAACAGAAAGCTTCTGTTCAGTTTTAAACAAGTAATCGATGTAAAACGGAAACATCAACCTTTCTCAAAAAGAGGAGGAGGCTCTATGCCCTCCATGAAGTACATAGTTTTGGTCATTTCCTGATGCTACTGAAACATTTCCCATTCTCTTAAGTAAACCTCTTTCTGACTAAAGATCAACAGCTCAAAAATGTGGCCTTCCAAGACCAAATCTAGACAACATTGGCCCATGAGAATTATTTTCCAAGTTGTGTAAGATGTACAGACCCATCCTCAAATCTACAACACATTTTCTTGTAGGGGAAGCAGTACCTTACTGTGCAACAAGTATCTCTAACTCATTATCTATGTAGGAAGTAACGGATCATCTGTACTCTGTTCTTATTTATATTTAGCCCCCAGCATCTGCACCATCTTACTGTTCATCTCTCCCTTTCTACCACACACTTTCTCGTATGGTGATGGCAGTCATGAACTCAATACTTTCCATTCTAATACTTGCTTGTAATTCTCTGTTACTCATGTTATAAACACTAGCTTATTTGATGGAGCACAAAATACTCTGCCACACTATTTCCAATGGGTGACACTGTGGCTCAACGAGTACCATTGTTGCATCAAAGCAAGGGCATTTCTGGTTTTGTTTGTGGCTGGGTTAACTTCTATGTAGAGTTTGCATATCCTGCCTTTGCTCATGTGGACTTTCTTCAGGTACTCCAGTGTCATGCCACATCCCAGGGATGGTGTTGGTGAACTGGTGAATTTACATTCTCTGTGGATGTCTGTATAGTGCATGCACAGCACAGAAGAAAGGTCTAGCAATGTATTTCCATTCCATACTTGCATAGTAAACTCTCTGATCATGGGGTCACTGGAGGGGTAAGGTACAACTCAATAACACTTGGTGGATGAACAGACTACTTTCAGCCTCTTTGCTAAGCTTTACATATACCAGTTAATGATTACAGCTTAACTTGGTGACAGCACTGACTACTGTGATCATATTAGTTATTGCCTTTTATATTGTGTCTACTATGCATTTGCATAATTTTATACAAACACAAATTGTTATTGTTGACCTATTGAACTATATCAATGTAAAATTGTTACTTAGCTTCTTTTTAATGCAACTTTAACTTTATGCATGTAACCCAACATATGTGAATCTTTTTGCTATAGCTGCTATTATATCAATATTGCTTAAAATTGTACTTGTTTAAAATGTACTACTGGAGCTTTTCTCCTTGGGTCTCCATTGAAAATGGGCCACAAGCCCAGTTGGACTAACCTGGTTAACAAATGTCAATAAATAAATAAATAAATATTTAAAGTTACCTTATAATCACAGGATATGTTGGTAAGAGTTGGTGAGAGAAATGACTGCTGGGTTCATAATACAGCTTTATGTGCTCTCACAGCAGGCTACTCATTACTAACCATTCATTCTCAACCTAACACAAATCCATATTTGCCTCATAAAGTACAGTTGTGTACACTTACCATAAATGTAGATTTTCGAGTGTATTCACTGTTGCAGTCATTACATTTGGGTAATCTGCTGGCAGGTTGCCCTCAGTCAGCCTGAATATCAAAGTCTTGGGTCCTGCGTCAGTTGCTGTCTCCTCTTCCATGATGTCAGGTCGTCAGGGGTATAAAACATGCAGCCGACGCCATTTTATTCAGTTTTTCTTGCCCCAAATGTCAGGTGCCCCGCAAATGGGGAGCAAAAAAAAATATATATATATATAAAAACAACAATATATATGCAAATGCACTTTTAGCAACATAAACTTTACCATCATCTAAAAGCAAATACACCACAACGGCTTTAGAATATAGTGAAGGAAACAGAAGTTATAGAAAAGGGGGATGGCGAGTGGGTAACCCAGACTGCAACAGTGAATACACGCGAACATCTACATTTATGGTAAGTGTACACAACTGTGCTATGTTCTTCGTGTTTCACTGTTGCAGTCATAACATTTGGGTAGAATCCCAAAGCTATGGATGAGAGGATGGAACTAAATAGCATTAGGAGCGGCTATGAGGCCCTGCAGAACTGCAGCGGCAAAGCCTGCCCTGGATTTGGAGAAGAGAGGCAAATGATAATGTTTTGTGAAGGTATGAACAGAGCTCCAAGTAGCAGCTTCTAGAATATCTTTGGTTGGAATTCCTCTGAGAAAGGATGCTGAGGTAGAGGCAGCCCTGGTGGAATGTGATCGGATTCCCTTGGGTACAGGTTTACTATGGTGCAAGTAGCAGAAACGAATGCAGTGGCTTATCCACTTAGAAATAGTCTGCTTTGATATAGTCTTCCCCTCTGATCCTGAAGCAAATGCCACCAGTAGTTGATCAGACTTTCTTAGAGATTTGGTCCTGTTTAAGTAGAATCTTAATTGTCTGTGTATGTCCAATGAATGCAGAATCCGCTCCCCCTTGTTCTGTGGATTTGGGTAAAATGTTGGCAGGTGAATTGTTTGGTTAAGAGCCACACTGGATACCATCTTAGGCATAAAGGAAGGATTGGTCCTGAGAGACACCCTGTCTGGGTAAAATGTAATAAAAGGCTCCACAGCCATGAGAGCCTGTATTCCTGAAACCCTTCTTGCTGAAGTGATAGCCAAGAGGAAAGCTGTTTTCCAAGATAAAAATTTTATATCCGCAGTAGCTGATGGTTCAAAAGGAGGCAGGGTGAGTTTTTCCAGCACAAAATCAAGGTCCCATGCAGGAGTTGGTGATCTTCTGGGAGGCATCTAAGATACTGTTTCATCAGAGGATGAGAAAAGAGGGAAGGCTCCGTGTTGTAATGAGCCGAGATGGCAGAGGCATGGATTTTTATTGAAGAAAAAGATAGGCCCTTGTTAAGTATCTCAGTCAAGTATTGTAAAATCTGAGGGATATTTGGTTTTGCTGTGTCCATTCCTTGTGCTTGGTTCCAAGCACAGAATTCCTTCCATTTATCAGCATAAGATTTTCTAGTACTAGGCCTTCTGGCTTCCAAAATGACATCCATCATAGATTTACTGAGAGGTGTTGTTTGAATAATTAAATGATCAGCCATGCTGCAAGGTTCAGAGTTTGGAGCCGAGTGTGCAGAATTTGATTGTTCTGCTGAGACAGTAGATGAGGTATTTGAGTAAGTACCAAGGAGGGAGTTGAGACATATTCCATAAAATTGGGTACCAGTGCTGGTGAGGCCAGTCTGGAGCAATCAGGATCATTTTTGGTTTTTCCTGTCTGACCTTTAGTAAGACCTTGGAGAGAAGAAGCAGAGGGGGAAAGACATAGACTGATAGGTTTGTCCAACTGAAGGACAGGGCGTCCACTTTCCATGCTTGTCTGTGATAAGTCATTGTGCCGAATTTGTCCAGTTGATAATTTTGGGGAGAAGCAAATAGATCTATGTCTGGGCTCCCTCGTTTCTGCGTTACCATGCTGAAGATTTGTGGATCCAGTTTCCACTCGTGCAGGTCCATAAGATTTCTGCTTAGGTCGTATGCCAGAGTATTTTGGCTTCCTGGCAGGAATTGAGCTTGAAGATGTACTTGATAAGTCAAAGCTGTGTTCCACAATGCCATGGCTAGTGTGCAAAGGGGGTAGGAATGTGTACCCCTCTGCTTGTTTATGTACCACATAACGTGGTGTTGTCCGTCTTTATCAGTAGTTGTCCTGGATGAAGTAAGTCCTTGAAGGCTGTGAGAGCATTCTGAACAGCTAGTATCTCTTTGTGGTTGATATGCAGATGCATTTGTTTTGGTCTCCATATGCCCTGAATGCATCTCCCCACCAGGTGGGTCCCCCAAGCATAGTCTGATGCATCTGTAGTTAGGGTTTGGGTGGCAGGGGTTAGAGTGAATGACAGTCCCTTGTTTTGGTGACATGTCTCTGCCCACCAAAGAAACTCCTGTTGCAGGCAGGGGTTGAGAGGAATCATTGTTTCCAGACTGTGACAATGTTGACTCCATAAACTTTTTAGGTACCATTGAAGTTTCCTCATATGCAGTCTTGCATATGGAATTAGTAGAATGCAGGATGCCATGAAACCCAAAGCCTGCAGAATTTGTCTTGCAGATAAAGTACAGTTTTGTACCTACCATAAATGTAGATGTCCGATAGGAATGCATCTGCAGTCCTTACAAATGGGTTGTCCTGTCGTCAGGCAGCCCTTCGGTTGGCCGGATTCCAACGTCTGGGTCTGGCCACGGCTGGTGTCGCACTTCACCCGATGTCATAGCTGCAGTTATTCGGGTATAAAGGCATCAGCCGACGCCATCTTCCTCAGTGTTTCTTGCCCCAGATGCCAGGTGCCCTCTAGGAAGGCTAAATTTGGATAAATGCAAATGGTTCCAAATAGTAGAGAGGAAACAAAAAATAAGCATGTATGTACATATATACAAACAAATACACCATAATAGATTCCCCCAGCCAGCTACAAGATGGGCAAATACCCTAGGAGTACCACAGAGGGGAAGGAGGGTGGGTAATCCTGACTGCAGATGCATTCCTATCGGACATCTACATTTATGGTAGGTACAGAACTGTACTATGTCCTTCAAGGATGCATCTGCAGTCCTTACAAATGGGTAGAATACCATAGCCAAACTGGGGGAGGAGGAGAAATAAGATTATGGTGTAGTTAAGATCCCTTGCAAAACAGCAGTGGCAAAACCTGCTCGGGATCTGGAGTATAAAGGTAAATTATAATGCTTGGCAAATGTATGCACGGAGCTCCAAGTAGCAGCCTCTAAAATGTCTTTGGTAGCCACTCCTCGTAGAAAAGCTGTGGTAGTGGCTGTAGCCCTTGTAGAGTGAGGCCTGATGTTTTCTGGAGTTTTCTTCCCATGGTAGGAGTAACAAAATCTAATGCAATTTCCTATCCACTTAGAGATTGTCTGTTTTGAAATTGCTTTTCCTTCCATTCCTGTTGCATATGCTACCAGTAGCTGGTCAGTTTTTCTATTGCCCTTGGTCCTGTCCAGGTAGTAGCGTAAAGTACAGTTTTATACCTACCATAAATGTAGATGTCCGAGAGGAATGCATCTGCAGTCCTTACAAATGGGTTATCCTGTCGTCAGGCAGCCCTTCGGTCGGCCGGATTCCAAAGTCTGGGTCTGGCTTCGGCTGGTGTCGCACTTCACCCGACGTCATTGCGGCAGTTCTTCGGGTATAAAGGCATCAGCCAACGCCATTTTCCTCAGTGTTTCTTGCCCCAGATGCCAGGTGCCCTCTTGGATGGCTAAATTTGGATAAATGCCAAAGTTTCCAAACAGTAGAGAGCAAACACATAAAATAAGCATGTATGTACATATATACAAACAAATGCACCATAATAGATCCCCCCCAAGCTAGCTGAAGGTTGGCAAATACCCTAGGAGTACCTCAGAGGGGAAGGTGGTTGGGTAATCCTGACTGCAGATGCATTCCTCTCGGACAGGTACAAAACTGTACTATGTCCTTCAAGGATGCATCTGCAGTCCTTACAAATGGGTAGAATACCATAGCTAAACTAGGGGAGGAGGAAAAGAGTAGAGATTATGGTGTAGTTAGGATCCCTTGCAAAACAGCAGTGGCAAAACCTGCTCGGGATCTAGAGTATAGAGGTAAATTGTAATGCTTGGCAAATGTATGCACGGAGGTCCAAGTAGCAGCCTCTATAATGTCCTTGGTAGCCACTCCTCGTAAGAAAGCTGTGGTAGTGGCTGTAGCCCTTGTGGAGTGAGGCCTGATGTTCTCTGGAGTTTTCTTTCCATGATAGGAGTAACAAAATCTAATGCAATTTCCTATCCATTTGGAGATTGTCTGTTTTGAAATTGGTTTTCCTTCATTTCCTGTTGCATATGCTACCAGAAGCTGGTCAGTTTTTCTATTGGTTTTTGTCCTGTCCAGGTAGTAGCGTAATTGTCTATGTACATCCAAGGTATGCAAGAGTCTTTCTCCCCTGTTCTGTGGGTTGTGGAAGAACGTAGGTAGGTGGATAGCCCGATTTAAAGAGACTCTGGATACCACCTTAGGCATAAATGTAGGATTTGTTCTCATGGACACTCTATCTTGATGGAAGATCAGGAAGGGTTGCACTGCCATTAATGCCTGTAGTTCAGAGACCCTTCTTGCTGAAGTTATTGCCAGCAGGAAAGCAGTCTTCCAGGATAAGTATTGTAATTCTGCTGTTGATGCTGGTTCGAAAGGGGGAAGTGTCAATTTTTCTAGCACAAAGTTCAAGTCCCATGCTGGCAATGGAGGTTTCCTGGGAGGTTTTACATTTTTAATTCCTCTCAGAAACTGTCTGAGCAGAGGATGAGAGAAGACTGGAGGATCCAAGCTGTATTCTGCTGAAATAGCTGATGCATGTATCTTGATGGAAGAATAGGACAGGTCTGTATGGAAGAGCTCTGCCACGTACTCCAGGATGTTGGCTATGTTCACCAGTGTCACATCTTGTCCCTTTGCAGTACTCCAAATGAGATATCTTTTCCATTTTGCTGTATAATTCTTTCTTGTTGAAGGTCTACGAGCCTCCAGGATTATGTCTTTAACCCTTTGGGATAAATTTGGGTTAATTGCTGTTATGTAATGTTCCAGGCAGTTAGCTGTAGAGTCTTTAGGTTTGGATGCAGGATGTTGTAGTTGTTCTGTGTTAACAGCAATGGGATCAGGAGGAGTGTCCATATTTGTCCCCGAGACATGCTCCTCAGCAATGGATACCAATGTTGTCTTGGCCAGTCTGGAGCTATCAGAATGATCCTCGGACGTTCCTCTTTGATCTTCTGAAGCACCTTGTGCATCAAAGGAAGTGGTGGGAATGCGTATGCTGTCAGATTTTTCCAACTGAAGGATAGGGAGTCCACCTTCCAAGCAAGTGGGTGGTACGTCCTTGTGCAGAATTTCTTTAGCTGGTGATTGAGTGGGGATGCAAACAAGTCTATTTGTGGTAATCCCCATTCTCTTGTGATGGCTTTGAAGATGTCCGGATGCAGCATCCATTCGTGGGCATCTGTGGTAGTTCTGCTTAGTATGTCTGCTAGAATGTTTTCCTTCCCCGGTAAAAAATTGCTTGTAACTGAATGTTGTAGCTCAGAGCCACATCCCATAGGTCCAGTGCCAGCCGGCATAGGGGATATGAATGTGTGCCTCCCTGTTTGTTGATGTACTACATAACTGTGGTGTTGTCTGTCCTTATCAACTGACCTTCTTGGAGAAAAGGTCTGAATGACTGGATTGCCAATTTTACTGCCATCATTTCCTTTAGATTTATGTGCAGGTGCAGCTGGTCTTGAGTCCATAGGCCTTGAATGCACTTGCCCAGCATGTGTGCCCCCCAACCGAGGTCTGAGGCATCTGTCGTGATGGTTTGTCTTGGTTGACTGTTGCAGAAGGGCAATCCTGTGTTTGATTGACAGGCCTGAGCCCACCATAGGAACTCTTGCTTCAGGCATGGGATTATTGGAATTTTGGTTTCTAGGCTGTGCTTGTGTTGGCACCACAAATTCTTTAGGTACCACTGTAGCTTTCTCATATGCAGTCTGGCATGAGGGATCAGTATTATGCAGGATGACATGAAGCCTAGAGCTTGTAGCACTTTTCTTGCAGTTAGATGGTTCTGCTTTGTTAATGCCAAGAAATAGAGAGGGAGTTGCTCTTTCTTGTCTGCAGTTAGGAATGCCATTTGTTTTGATGTGTCCAGTTCTGCACCCAGAAAGGTTATTCTTTGGGATGGAATCAGCCTTGACTTGTTTATATTGACTGTATATCCCAGGGCTTGCAGCAGGTAAATGACTCTTTGTAAGTCTTCTGATAACTTGCTTTTGTTGTCCGCTTGTATCAGGCAGTCGTCCAGGTAGGGATAAATTTGAATCCCCTGAAGTCTGCAATGAGCGATTACTGATGCCAGGCATTTCGTGAACACTCTGGGCGCAGTAGATAAGCCAAAGGGCAATGCTGAGAATTGATAATGCTCTGATCCTGCAAGAAATCTGAGGTATCTTCTGCAAATTGGTCGAATGGGGACGTGCAGGTATGCCTCCTTGAGATCTAGAGTTACCAGCCAAGACTCCTTGCCCAGCATGGGAAGAAGCTGCTGTAGGGTCAGCATTTTGAATTTTGGAACAATGAGGAATGTGTTTAAAGCGGACAGGTCTAGAATAGGCCTCCATTTGTTTTCTTTTCTTGGTACCAGGAAGAGTCTGGAGTAAAATCCCTTTCCTTGCTCCATAGATGGTACCTTTTCCACAGCTCTCATTCTTAATAATTGAGATATTTGCTTTAGAGCTTCTGTCCTTTGAGTAGGTGGTAGGTTTGGCATTCCTCTCTTTCCTGGTAGAGTATGGAAATGGAACCTGTAACCTTGGTCTATAGTTTGCAAAATCCATTTTTCTCTTGTGATGCAATGCCAGTTCTTTGAAAATAAGGTTAGCTTTCCGCCTAAGGGTGCTTCTAGTTGTTCCCTGGTAGGCGGCGTCACCGCCAAGTCACTGTGATTGAGTAGTTGTAGTGGTGGTGGCTGCATCCGTGCCTCGCTGGTTGTTACCTTGCCACTGGCGTCCCCTGTAGGCACCCCTGGATTGGTTTCTGCCTCTAGAGCGCCTATTCCTGCCCCTTTGTGTCTTAGAGGAGTCCGGAAAGGACCAATACTTGGAGGGCCAGTTCCTGCTAAACCTTGGAGGTTGAACCTGTAAGAAATCTTTCACTGTTTGTACAGATTTTGCCTTCTCTTCCATCTTTTTTAGTACCTGCTGTGCAGGGGAACCAAATAAATTGACCTTGTCCATGGGTGCATCCAAAAGCTTTGATTTGACATGGTCTGGTAATGCCTGTTCTTTCAACCATGCATGCCTCCTGATAACTGTGCCAGTCATGGCTGATCTAAAGGAAGCCTCCAGTGCATCATAGCCACATTTTAAAGAATGGTTACTAACCTGCTGTATGTTATGTCCCATTTCTTGAACATACTTTTTATCTAAAGATTCTTCAGAGGACAGTTTTTTAGTTAACTGGTCAAGCATAAACTCTTGATATTGAATCATATGGAATTGGCAGTTCAAAGCCCTAGCTGACAAGGTAGCAGAGGTGTAAACTTTTTTACCCCATCTCTCTAAGGACCTGGATTCCCTTTCAGAGGGGAGGGGTTTTTTAGAAGAAGTAGCTGCTACAGCTTTAGGGCCCTGGGAGATAATCTCTGGATCTGCAAAAGGAGCCTTGTATAAATGGTGATGAGTGTCCGGGACCCTGTAGAACCTATCGGGCTTAGCAGGAGCCGGAGGTAATGAATCAGGAGCAGTGCAAACATCATTAAATGCATAATCTACAACAGAAAGAACTGGAGGTATAGCTAAAGGCCTATGTTGTGGCAAATGTAGAAAGGTCCTAAGCCTTTTTCTGGAGTCTGAGAAATCTTGGCCCTGCCACTGAAATTGTTCCCTCATAGCATGCAAGGTTTCCCCAAAGGAAAATTCCTCAGGCGGAGAGGCTGAAGGGATGGACTCTTCAGCATCAGAATCTTCGTAAGGAGAATAAGTAGCCTCAGGAGGGTCTGTATGTTCTGAGTCATCAGAGGAATCATCCGTAGATACTGGCTCAGGGGGCTCTGCTCTAGGCCTCTTTTCTGGAGGAGGGAGAGAGGCCCTGTCTGGATGAGGCTGGGATCCACGAATTAAAGAGATGAGATCCTCAGCCAAAGAAAGCATATGGGAGCTGGTGCTGGGCCTGTGAGAGGGGGGTTTGGCAGGCACTGTTTTTGATGCTTTGGCTGCTTTAGCCCTGGCAAAGGCCTTAACAGACATTGCTGCAGGAGGCCTAGCAGCTCCACGTGCAGGGGTTGAAATATCCAGAGGAATGGTGTCTGATAATTCCTGTGAAACTGCAACAGAAGGTTGGATTTCAGTAGCCGATTCTACCAGGTTAGAAGAGGCCTCGGTAGAAGGCAAAGTTTCGGCTGAAGAAAGAACCGAGTCACTCGCGGTTTGCTTAACCGCGGTTTCGGCCGAAACCGCGGACCGCGAGTGTCGGTCCTTTTCTTTGCGTTTTTTGGTAATTTGCGATGTCGGAGGATCCGACGGCATGATATAGGCAAAATCGGAGCCGAAAATCTGTTCAGCAAACTCCGACCGACATCTAAGCGTCCGTCGGTTAAAAGAAGCACAGGCTAGACAAGCTGCTACGTCGTGGTCTGGGCCTAAACAATGTATGCAGTAGGAGTGGAAATCTTTATGAGGTATTTGTTTCCCACAAGATAAACAGTTATTCACTTTCTCTGACATCGGCTGAGGCAAGAAAGAGTCCCCAACGGGGTACTTAGCTTTTTAGAAGTCTTCGAAGTAATATTTGGTAGTAGTAATCTCTGGATCTGACTGACCGGCACTTGCGAACAGCTTCTGCTTCGGGCGCCACGCGGCAAGAAAGACTGAGGAAAATGGCGTCGGCTGATGCCTTTATACCCGAAGAACTGCCGCAATGACGTCGGGTGAAGTGCGACACCAGACGAAGCCAGACCCAAACTTTGGAATCCGGCCGACCGAAGGGCTGCCTGACGACAGGACAACCCATTTGTAAGGACTGCAGATGCATCCTTGAAGGACATTTGTCTATGTACATCCAAGGTATGCAAAAGTCTTTCTCCCCTGTTCTGTGGGTTGGGGAAGAATGTAGGTAGGTGGACAGCTTGATTTAAAGATACCCTGGAGACCACCTTTGGCATAAAAGTAGGATTTGTTCTCATGGACACTCTATCTTGATGGAAGATCAGGAAGGGCTGTACTGCCATTAATGCCTGTAGCTCAGATACCCTTCTTGCTGAAGTGATTGCAAGCAGGAAAGCAGTTTTCCATGATAAGTATTGTAATTCTGCTGTTGCTGCTGGTTCGAAAGGAGGGAGTGTCAACTTTTCTAGCACAAAGTTCAAGCCCCATGCTGGCAATGGTGGCTTCCTAGGTGGTTTTACATTTTTAATTCCTCTCAGAAACTGCATGAGCAGAGGATGTGAGAAGACTGGAGGATCCAAGTTGTATTCTGCTGAAATAGCTGATGCATGAATCTTAATGGAAGAATAGGACAGGCCGTTGTGGAAGAGCTCTGCCAAGTATTCCAGGATGTTGGCAATGTTTACCAGTGACACATTTTCTCCTTTTGCAGTACTCCAAATGTGATATCTTTTCCATTTTGCTGAATAATTTTTTCTTGTTGAGGGTCTGCGAGCCTCCAAGATAATGTCTTTAACCCTTTGGGATAAATTTGGGTTATTTGGTGTTATGCAATGTTCCAGGCAGTCAGTTGCAGTGTTTTCAGGTTTGAATGCAGGGTGTTGTAGTTGTTCTGTGTCAACAATAAGGGAACTAGGGGTAGAGGCCATATTTGTTCCCGAGACATGCTCCTCAGTAATGGGTACCAATGTTGCCTTGGCCAATCTGGAGCTATCAGGATGATCCTTGGACGGTCCTCTTTGATCTTCAATAGCACCTTGTGCATCAAAGGAAGTGGTGGGAATGCATATGCTGTCAGGTTTTTCCAAATGAAAGATAGGGAGTCCACTTTCCAAGCCAGTGGGTGGTACGTCCTTGTGCAGAATTTCTTCAGTTGGTGATTGCGTGGGGATGCAAATAAGTCTATTTCTGGTAGTCCCCATTTTCTTGTAATGGTTTTGAAGATGTCCGGATGCAGCATCCATTCGTGGGCATCCGTGGTAGTTCTGCTCAGTATGTCTGCTAGAATGTTTTCTTTTCCTGGCACAAAAATTGCTTGTAACTGAATGTTGAAGCTCAGGGCCACATTCCAGAGGTCCATTGCCATCCGGCATAGAGGGTACGAATGTGTGCCTCCCTGTTTGTTGATGTACCACATAACTGTGGTGTTGTCTGTCCTTATCAACAGTTGACCTTGTCGAAGAAATGGTCTGAATGTCTGAATTGCCAGTTTTACTGCCAGCATTTCCTTTTGATTTATGTGTAGGTGCAGCTGGTCTTGAGTCCATAAGCCTTGTATGCACTTGCCCAACATGTGTGCCCCCCAACCGAGGTCTGAGGCATCCGTTGTGATGGTCTGGCTTGGTTGAGTGTTGTGGAAGGGCAGTCCTTTGTTTGATTGACAGGCCTGAGCCCACCATTGGAATTCTTGCTTCAGGCATGGGATTATTGGAATTTGGGTTTCTAGGCTGTGCTTGTGCTGAGACCATAAATTCCTTAGGTACCACTGTAACTTTCTCATATGCAGTCTGGCATGTGGAACCAATATTATGCAGGATGCCATGAAACCCAAGGCTTGCAGGACTTTTCTTGCTGTTAGCTGGTTCTGCTTTGTTAATGTCAAGAAGTAGAGAGGTAGTTGCTCCTGTTTTTCTACTGTTAGGAATGCCATCTGTTTTGATGTGTCCAGCTCTGCACCCAAAAAGGTTATCCTTTGGGATGGTATCAGCCTTGACTTTTTTATATTGACTGTATATCCCAGGGCTTGCAGTAGATGAATGACCCTTTTCAAGTCTTCTGCTAGCTTGTTTTTGTTGTCCGCTTGCAACAGGCAGTCGTCCAGGTAAGGGTAGATTTGGATTCCCTGAAGCCTGCAATGAGCAATTACTGATGCCAGGCATTTCGTGAACACTCTGGGCGCAGTAGATAAGCCAAAGGGCAATGCTGAGAATTGATAATGCTCTGATCCTGCAAGAAATCTGAGGTATCTTCGGCAATTTGGTCGTATGGGGGCGTGCAGGTATGCCTCCTTGAGATCTAGAGTTACCAGCCAAGACTCCTTGCCCAACATGGGAAGAAGTTGCTGTAGGGTCAGCATTTTGAATTTTGGGACAATGAGGTATGTGTTTAAAGCGGACAGGTCGAGAATAGGTCTCCATTGGTTTTCTTTTCTTGGTACCAGGAAGAGCCTGGAGTAAAATCCTTGTCCTTGCTCCATAGATGGTACCCTTTCTACGGCTCTCATCCTTAGTAAGTGAGTTATTTGTTTTAGAGCTTCTGCCTTTTGATTTGGAGGTAGGTTTGGCATTCCTCTCTTCCTTGGTAGAGTATGGAAGTGAAACCTGTAACCTTGGTCTATTGTCTGCAAAATCCACTTGTCTCCTGTGATGTAATGCCAGTTCACTGAAAATAAGGCTAGTTTCCCGCCTAAGGGTGCTTCTAGTTGTTCCCTGGTAGGCGGTGCCAGCGCCAAGTCACTGTGATTGCCCTGTAGTAGTGGTGGTGGCTGTATCTGTGGCTGTACCTCGCTGGTTGTTAGCCTGCCACTGACGTCCTCTGTAGGCACCTCTGGATTGACCTCTGCCTCTTGAGCGCCTATTCCTGCCTCTCTGAGCTCTGGAGGTGTCTGGAAAGGACCAATTCTTGGAGGGCAAATTCCTGCTAAACCTTGGAGGTTGGACCTGTAAGAAATCTCTGACTGTCTGGACAGATTTTGCCTTCTCTTCCATCTTCTTCAGCACCTGTTGTGCAGGAGAGCCAAACAAATTGATCTTGTCCATGGGAGCATCGAGTAGCTTTGATTTGACATGGTCTGGTAAGGCCTGCTCTTTTAACCATGCATGCCTTCTGATCACTGTGCCAGTCATGGCTGATCTAAAGGAAGCCTCCAGTGCATCATAGCCGCATTTTAAGGAATGATTACTGACCTGCTGAATGTTATGTACCATTTCCTGAACAGATTTTTTGTCTAATGGTTCATCTGAGGACAGCTGTTTAGTTAACTGGTCTAACATAAATTCTTGATACTGGATCATGTGGAATTGACAGTTCAAGGCCCTAGCTGAAAGAGTAGCAGAAGTGTAAACTTTTTTACCCCATCTCTCTAAGGCCCTGGATTCCCTTTAGAGTCTGAAAAATCCTGGCCCTGCCACTGAAATTGTTCCCTCATAGCATGCAAGGTTTCCCCAAAGGAAAATTCCTCAGGCGGAGAGGCAGAAGGAATGGACTCTTCAGCATCAGAGTCTTCATAAGGGGAGTCAGGGCCCTCTGGAGGGTTTGAATTATCTGAATCATCAGAGTCATCTGTAGAAACTGGCTCAGGGGGCTCTGCTCTAGGCCTCTTCTCTGGAGGTGGGTGAGAGGCCCTGTCTGGGTGAGGTTGGGATCCCCGGATCAAAGAAATGAGATCCTCTGCTAGACTAAGCATTTGTGAACTAGAGCTAGGCCTGTGAGAGGGGGTCTTAGCAGGCACTGTTTTGGTAGATTTAGCTGCTTTAGCCCTGGCAAAGGCCTTAATCGACATGGTTGCAGGTGGCCTAGCAGCTCCACGTGCAGGGGTTGAAATATCCAAGGGGATGGTATCAGATAAATCCTGGGAACCTGCAAGAGCAGGTGGGATTTCAGTAGCTGATTCCACCAGGTTGGATGAGGCCTCGGTAGAAGGTAAGCTTTCGGCTGAAGGAAGAACCGAGAGCTCGGTTTCAGCCGAAACCGAGACACTCGCGGTTGGCTTAACCACGGTTTCGGCCAAAACCGCGGACCGCGAGTGTCGGTCCTTTTCCTTGCGCTTTTTAGATATTTGCGTAGTCAGAGGATCCGACGGCATAATGTAAGCAAAAGCGGAGCCGAAAAACTCCTCAGCAAATTCCGACCGACGTCTAAGCGTCCGTCGGTTAAAAGAAGCACAGGCTAGACAAGCTGCTACGTCGTGGTCTGGGCCTAAACAAGGTAAGCAGTAAGAGTGGAAATCTTTATGAGGTATTTGTTTCCCACAAGTTAAACAGTTATTCACTTTTTCTGACATCGGCTGAGGCAAGAAAGAGTCCCCAACGGGGTACTTAGCTTTTTAGAAGTCTTCGGTAGTAGTAGAAGTATTCGGTAGTAGTAATCTCTGGTTCTGACTGACCGGCACTTGCGAACAGCTTCTGCTTCAGGCGCCACGCGGCAAGAAAGACTGAGGAAGATGGCGTCGGCTGATGCCTTTATACCCGAATAACTGCAGCTATGACGTCGGGTGAAGTGCGACACCAGCCGAGGCCAGACCCAGACTTTGGAATCCAGCCGACCGAAGGGCTGCCTGACGACAGGACAACCCATTTGTAAGGACTGCAGATGCATCCTTGAAGGACATCTGGGTTTTTGTTGCCATCTGTTTGAAGTATGTTGTCAGTTGACTTTGTTTGTCTGGCGTAAGGTAATCTATCTGGGCAGTTGTATTCAATCTTGCACCCAGGAATGTAATTATTTGAGAGGGTACCAGTTGGGATTTCTTTTCATTTATTGTGTACTCTAGGCATGTTAGAAGCCTTTTTACAAACACCAGATGTTGAAGAAGAATGTCCTTGTTCTCTGCTTGAATGAGATAGTCGTCCAGGTAAGGATAAATTTGTATGCCTCTTTGTCTGCAAAATGCAATTACTGATGTCAGGCACTTTGTAAAGGCCCTGGGCGCAGTAGATAAGCCAAAGGGCAGTGCAGAGAATTGGTAATGCAAAAAACCTGCCTTGAAGCAGAGGTATCTTCTGCACGATTCCCTGATTGGGATATGCAGGTATGCCTCTTTTAAGTCTAGAGTCACTAACCAAGCATTCCTGCCCAGCATAGGCAGTAGCTGTTGCAAATTCAGCATTTTGGATTTTGGAATGTCCAGGGACATGTTCAAAATCGATAAGTCCAGTATTGGACGCCAGGCATTGTCTTTTCTGGGTACCAAGAAAAGTCTTGAATAAAAACTTTGTCCTTTTTCCTATTCTGGTACTGGTTGAATAGCCCCCATATCCATGAGGGGTGTAACTTGTTTCTAAGCCTCTGCCCATTGATTTAGTGGCAGATCTGGCCAACCATTTGGAATTGGCAAAGTATGGAAATGAAATCTGTACCCCTGGGATACTATGCTTAATACCCATTTGTCCTGGGTAATTAACTGCCAATTTTGAGCATGAAGTGCTAATCCCACCCCCCACCCAAGGGGGCTGCCAAAACATAAGTGCTTGGTGAAGGTAGAGGGAAATCATTGAGACTGCTTACTGTAGGGTTGTGCTTTGTTTCCTCCAGATTTGGAGGTGGCGACACCCCATTGCTTTGACTTGTAAGAACCCTGTGATTGGTATCTAGAGCCATTTAAGCACCTGGATTTGCCATGAGAGGCTCTGTTGGACACAGGAAAGGACCAGTTTTTAGTAGGCCAGTGCTTACTGATCCTGGGTGGCTGCACTTGCAAGAAATCTTTTACAGTTTGCATAGATTTAGCTTTGTCTTCCATTTTCTTTAAAACCTCTTCGGCCTTATTACCAAACAGAGTATCATGCTGTAAAGGGGTATCCAACAATTTAGCTTTAACATGATCAGGCAGATTTTGCTCCTTGAGCCAGGCAGGCCTTCTAATCACAGATCCAGTAACTGCGGCCCTGCAAGAGGCCTCCAAGGAATCAAAACCACATTGCAAAGTATGCTTTCCAACCTGTTCTGCTGCATGCAATAATTCCTGTAATTCTTTATTTTCCACACAATCAGAAATCAACATCATTTTCTGTTTCAATAAGCCCATAACATGCTGTTGATATTTAAGCATATGAAACTGGCAGTTTAAGGCCCTAATTGCCAAGGTTGCAGACGTATAGACCCTCTTTCCCCATCTATCCAGCGCCCTGGAATCTCTATCAGACGGGGTAGGATTTTTGGCTGTAGAGGCCTTTGCACCTTTGGGACCCTGTGAGATATTTATCAGAATCAGCAGCAGGATTTTTGAATAGAAATTTGTGGGAGTCAGGAACCCTGTAATATC
Organism: Protopterus annectens; assembly: GCF_019279795.1. Classification (NCBI taxonomy): domain Eukaryota; kingdom Metazoa; phylum Chordata; order Ceratodontiformes; family Protopteridae; genus Protopterus; species Protopterus annectens. Next base: position 287,814,734 of record NC_056743.1, read on the forward strand.
TGTCTGGCTTACTAGGAGCCGGAAGTAGGGAATCAGAAGCCATGCTTGACTCCGAAAACACATCATCAACAATGTCTAATACAGGAAGTATTGCCAAAGGCCTATGCTGAGGAAGAAGGAGGAAATCCCTAAGCCTCTTTTTTGATTCAGAGAAATCCTGACTCTCCCAATGAAAATGTTCCCTTAAAGTATGCAAGGTTTCTCCAAAAGAATAATCCTCAGGAGGAGATGCAGATGGGATGGATTCTTCTGCATCTGAATCCTCATAGGATGGAATAGAAAATTCCTGATCAGAAGAAATGGAAACCTGATCTGAAGATTCATAATCAGTGTCTTGCCTAGGCCTCTTAGCGGGGGTGGGGTTGGGAACCCTTGATCAAGGTAATTAAGTCCTCAGCCATTTTGATCACCTGTGTTTTTAGGCATAGGGGCCTGAGCACGTGGCTCATGCGTCAGTTTTTTAGACTTAGAAGATGTTTTTGATCTTGTTTTGTAGCTGGCGTCAGTTTTATATAAAAATGTTGTGGCTTGAAAACACCCTCAGAAGCCGGTGCCTGTTCAGCGACCCATCCAAGGGAGAGACATCCACGGGTTCAATACTCTGAGAATCTCACGGCATTCCAGGCTCCGCATGGGTCTCAGTAGGGGCCTGCGACTCAAAAGTAGCGGGTATCAATGGCTGCGAAAGCGCCTCACTGAATACCGGCGAACCGGGGACAGGCTTAGGAGAAGCTTCATCATCGGTTTTGGACCTCAACAGTCTGTCTCTGTCTTTTTCTTTGCAATTTTTATGAACTCCGGTAGTTTTGCTAACTGACGACATTTCAGGGTAATTAAATCTGGATCCAAAATATGGTGAAGCAAAAATATACCGACGCTTAATAGTGCGTTGGTTAAATCTAGCACAAAACCGACAGCAAGGCTTGTTATGATCTGGGCCTAGGCAAGGAATACAGTACAAATGAAAATCCTTATGAGGTATTTGCTTCCCACAAGTAATGCAATTATTAACTTTTACTGACATCGGTAAGGAGCAAGAAAAAGTTTCCCCAACGGAGTACTTAGCTTCAGTTGAAGACGTCGCTTCTAAAATCCGAATGTGAAAATTTCAGGAGTCGGCCGACCAGTACTTCCTAACTGCTTCTGCTTCGGGCACGGCAAGAAAGACTGAATAAAATGGCATCGGCTGCATGTTTTATTCCCCTGACGACCTGATGTCATGGAAGAGGAGACAGCAACCGACGCAGGACCCAAGACTTTGATATTCAGGCCGACTGAGGGCAATCTGCCAGCAGATTATCCAAATGTAATGACTACAACAGTGAAACATGAAGAACATCTCTTGCCCACTCAGACTAAGTTAATCAGAAACCTCAGTGGTGGTACCAATGATCACCATGTGCCTTCTTCACTCTACGGTCTAACCTGGCACTCACCAAATTGCATGAGACCTCTTTCACATAATTCAGTCACACACTTCAGTAGTGATAGCACCGATTACAATGGTTCTTATCTTCTCCACACTTTCCATTTACTTGTCTACTTTCTTACTTGTATGTTACCTTTCTTTGCTCCCTTCTATTCATTAACAACTTCCTGACACACTTTACATTAGTTAATGTTTACATTAGTCCCACAATAGCTGTACATCTCTGACATCACTGTTATTTTACTTAACGACATCCCACTAATATTTGCATTATATTACTCACTGATGAAAACTAATCACTGTGCATCACCTCTCACTTTCTTACTTACTCCCCCTTCTATCTTCCAGCTTCCAAACATAAGAATCATTTAGGTTAAAGCTGCAGCTTTCAGCACACTGGTCTTCCAATTTAATCTAGTACTGTGAATTAATACTTAAGAAACTTACGTGATTCCACTCCAAGCTTTAATAGCATATTGATCACATTCAAAATTACAATTCTGACCTTCTCTACCCAAGCATTAATTTGCAACTAGTCAACCCCAAATGCCACCTTCTTTAACATCTTTTAACTATCCTAATATGGGACATCTCTTTTCAATTACTTCACTCTGTTAATAATCCCTACCCCCATACTATGCTGAATCTGCAACTCATTCAGTCTTCCACTACGGCTAGCCTACCATGAAAGTGCAAAATTCGCTGCCTCTTGCAAAAATCTTAATCTCTCTGCCACCTTTACTCACCAGTCAAACTGCTGCCCTTCCATAAATTTACCAAACCACCCTGACTTCTCCAACAATCAACTAAAACTGTCCTTTAACCCTATCTACCTTACCCACAAAACTCATCTCATTATCAAACATACCTTAAGTCCTCAGACTTATAAATAAAAACCTGTACACAAACAAAACCGTCCACAATAAACATTCATATTAGCTTCAAACAACTAGCTATACCCATCCTTGCAGTTTTATTAGCAGGTGACACTGAACCAAATCATCTTCTAATACCAATGAAGATGGCCAACTATTCACAAGTGACCAACCACTCTACCTTCTACTTCCTTTCCCACCATAAGGTCCTAAAGATGGCACATGTGAATTGTTTTATTATTAATATATATTTAAATTAAACTGAACTTTGGCGACACACACACACACACACACACACACACACACACACACACACACACACACACACACACACACTCACACACACACTCACACACACCTGACATCCTCTTCATACCTGAAATTTGGCTAAAAACACACAAAAATCTACCCACTGACATTACCAATAACTATATCTAAAAGTAAGTGAATGGTCTTTATTATTATTACTATCGTTATTTAGTATTTCTTTACAAATTAATGGAAATACTATAATTTACACTCCATTTGTTTACTATAACATGCATAAAAGTTTTTTCAAGTCACTAATCTGGATTACTTTGTACTGCTTAGATTTCTGCCTTTTTTTATTACAATTTCTGTCTTTGTAAAATATTTTGTATTTCATCCAAGCTATGCCTGAAATAGGTCTACTTTGATCAGTGTACTACCCCCAAAAACAAACAGGAAATAAAACAAAAAAAAATGTTCCCCTGGTATTTGTCAATATCAGCCCTCCCTTCCTTGGCAGCCAATACACAGGCAGCCATCACAATTTTTTTCATATCAATTCACAATTACGAAGACTGCAGTCTTCATCCAAGCTACACTTTTTACTTTATATGCCAGTAGTTCTTTTGCTGCTTCACACATCTTTTCTAGTTATTTTCAGTTTCCCACCCCATTCTTCCCCTTTACACCTGTAGTAACAAATCACCTTCTTCCATTCTTCTAGCACTTTTTTTCTCATTCCTCATTTTTTTGTTGTATATTTCTCCTTGTCATGTCTAGAACTCTCCTGTCAAGCTGTCTTTTCTGACACTTTCTGACTTCCAGTTTCTGGCTATTATATTCTTCACTTCTCTTGCCATTAGTTTAATCACTCTCATTTTGTTTCCTGCCACACCTCCTCTTAAAATCCTATACCCTAAACACCAAATTCCCAGGAGTTTTCTCCCTCTTCTCCATATATACTTTTCCAGATTTCTAAGGCCTCCATCCAGACTTTTTCCCCAGATATAGTCCCAGAAAGTATGTTTCATGCCTATGCTGCCATGCATCTTCAGTATCTTGAGGCTTTTTTCCCCTTGCTCCCTTATATAAATGTTCTGGAGTGAGATACCAACTGTGTAGCAACATTTTTGATCTTCCACCCTCTGCATTGCCTACATCTCTGACATTACTTTCAGGACCTTTGGCTATTCAGTTTTTAGGTTCAGGAAAGAAAATGGGGAGATGGGTAGTTTACTCTGATACCATTTTAGGCATATAAGAAAGATTCGTTCACAAGAAAACCTGCCTCTCTGGAAAATGACACAGGTTTGAGTCACCATAAGAATTTACAAACCAGACACTCCTGCAGAGGACAGAGTAATCAGTAAAACTGTTTTCCAAGTTAAGAACCTTAAGTCATCCAGGTTAGGTGGTTCAAATGGCACAAGTGTTAGCTTCTCTAACAAAACATCAAGATCCCAAGGACAGGCCACCAGTTTATTTAGCAGCTTCTTATGCAAATTCAATTTCAAAAGCATTTTTACTTGAGAATGTACTGAAAGATGAGGATCCATGGGCAGACATGCTGAAATAGCTGAGAACTGAACCTTGATGGTGGAGTAAGAAAGGCCATAGGATAGGAACTCTCACAAATATTGCAAAACAAGAGAACAACTAGCCCTGAATGGGTGCTGCTTATGTTGTTGGCACCAATTAAAAACCTTTTCCCATTTGCTAAAGTATGGTTTTCTAGTAGCAGGCTTCCTTGTCTCCATTAGTACTTGCTGCATGTCCTCAGTAAACAGATGCCTATAGGAAATTAAGATCCTATCAACCAGGCAGCCAGTTGAAGCTGATTAGGTTTGCAGTGCATCAAACACTTCTGTCCACACAATGATCTTTGGGGGATTCCTTCTCACTCTTCAAAAGTACCCTGAATATCAGTGAAAAGGGTTAAAACGCATACAGGAACATTCCTGCCCAAATAAAAATAGAAGTTATGTACTTACCATAACGTTCCATGTTAGTTGTCTTCTTCTCGCCTTCTTCTTGCTGGATGGGTTCGGAGCCGACCTCGGCTCCGACTCGGCCACTCTAAAAGCTCGAGAGTTGGTTTCACCGGCTCGAGGCTCCCCTTATATCCCACAATGCTAGGCGTGAGTTACCTCAGATCTCGTTTGTAAGCTAACCCCAGCTTATAATAGTATCAGAATAACTATAAACAAAGTCCACCTCTAAAAACCAGGGAGAAAGAAGGGTGACCTACATCCTGATCCAGGAAATATGCACAACAGCATATGCCTAAGAAAAGAGGTGGTAGAAAGAGAGGTCACAATCACAACTCCTCTAGGTCTGTCCAGGCCGGGGGGAAGGAGGGTGGGACGCAAGAAGAAGGCGAGAAGAAGACAACTAACATGGAACGTTATGGTAAGAACATAACTTCTATATGTTAAGTTGTCTATCTCACCTTCATTCTTGCTGGATGGGACCCGTCTCTAGCACCTTGTCCCGGGTGGCCTAACGGAACAGACTCCTGAGAACAGTGGAACCAAAGTTAGCTCTATGTCTAGACGCTAAATCCAACTTATAATGAGAAATGAAAGTGTGAGGAGTAGCCCAAGTAGCCGCTGCACAAATGGTGTCAATAGGCAGTCTGTCTTGGAAGGCTATAGAAGTAGCCAAAGCTCTGGTGGAATGGGCCTTAGGTTTATTAGGCAGCTTTTGGTGTCTAATTTCATAAACAAGGGAAATCAGAGATGTTAGCCATCTAGATAATGATACCTTTGAAACTGAAAGTCCCTTTCTGCCTTCTGCATAGGAGACAAACAGCTGGTCAGATTTTCTGAATTGTTTTGTTCTATCCAAATAGTACCTTAACTGACGATAAACATCTAGCCAGTGTAATTTTTGTTCAGACCTATTGGAATATTCTGGAAAAAACAGGAGGTCAATGCTTTGATTTAGGTTAGACGTCGAGGCTACCTTGGGCATAAAGGACGGGTTGGTTCGTAAGGATACCCTGTCCTTATGGAACAACAGATAAGGAGGTCGACAGCTGAGTGCATGAAGTTCTGAAATTCTTCTAGCTGAAGTAATAGCTACCAGAAAGAGAGTCTTCCATGATAGCAATTTTAAAGAACAGGAGGCTGCAGGTTCGAAAGGGGAAAGAATCAAAGAAGTAAGAACTAAATTTAGGTCCCAAGGAGGAGGAGGATTTCTTATAGGAGGTCTGAGTAGAAAAACTCCTCTCAAAAAGGCTTTACAAAGCTTGTGGGACATTATGGCAGACTCTGAAATACCCACATGAAAGTTAGAAATAGCTGCCAATTGAACTTTAAGAGTAGAAGGAGATGAACCTGCATGGAAGAGTTCAGCTAGAAAATCAAGGACCATTTGGATGGAAGCAGTGAAAGGATCTATGTCCCTTCCTTGAGCCCAATATGTGAAGCGTTTCCACTTACTCAAATAAATCTTTCGAGTGGAAGATTTATGGGAAGCTATCAAAATATCTCGAACAGAGTGAGATAATTGAGGAAGCCTGGCTAAGGTTGGAACTGGAGGAACCAAGCAGTGAGGTTCAGAGAGGGAAGGGAGCGATGAAACTGACCCGACTGATGGATCAAAAGATCTGGCACTAGGTCCAGATGCCAAGGTCGCTCCAATAAAAAATGATGTAGAAAGGGGAACCACACCTGTCAAGGCCAGTAAGGAGCAATGAGGATCAACGAGGCCTTCTGAGCGATAGCTTTCTGTATCACTTGAGAGATTAGTGGGAAGGGAGGAAATGCATACAGAAGTCCCCGGGGCCAAACTTGGACTAGAGCGTCTCTGCTGGGCTGGCCTGGTAAAGGGAATAGTGTGAAATAATCTCTGCACTTGCTGTTTTGGGGAGTAGCAAAAAGGTCGCAGCAAGGCTGACCCCACTTGAGAAAAATTTCTCTCACAACAGAGTCTTTCAGAGACCACTCGTGAGGCAGGAGGATAGCTTTGCTCAACTTGTCCGCGATTTGATTGGACTTCCCGGGAATGTGCGTTGCTATCAGAAACCGCTGAGAAGAAATCGCCCATTGCCACAGTCTGAGTGCTTCTCGACACAGGGGGTAGGACCTGGTTCCACCTTGTTTGTTGATATACCACACTACAGACATGTTGTCTGTCTGGATTGCAATCATTCCCAAGGGAAGAGAGTCTTGAAGGGCTTGCAACGCTAAAAGCACTGCTCTCATCTCCAGAACATTTATGTGCAAGTGGCATTCGTCTGGTTGCCATGTGCCCTGGACAGTCCTGTCCTGATAATGCCCCCCCACCCGATCAGGGAGGCGTCCGTTGTCAGAGTAGCAACTGGAGGGGAAGGAACAAAGGGTCTTCCCACTAAGAGCTGAGGGGAAGACATCCACCAAAGAAGATGATTTCTGCATGCCTGCGTAATCAAAATGGTGTGGGACATCGGAAGTTGCTGGTATGACCATTGTGCAAAGAGCATCCATTGAAGGATTCTCATGTGGAATCTGGCTAATGGAAGCAGAGGTATGGCAGCCGCCATAATTCCCAACACTTTCAGAACTAACCTGGCTTTGATTCTGTTGTTGCTGAAGAGGAGTGAGACCAGTTTGTGTATGTCTGTTATTCTCTGATCTGTTAGTCTCGCAGACATGTTGACTGTGTCTAGATTTGCGCCTATAAAGGTAATAGTACGACAAGGCGACAAAACAGACTTTTCGCAATTTATTGAAATGCCTAACTTTTGACAAATGCGAAAGGTGTAATCCCTGGCCATTAGAAGAAGATGCTTGGTGGGAGCTGTGAGGAGCCAGTCGTCCAAATATGGAAACACCTGGAATCCTTGTCGTCTCAGATGAGAAGCTACCACTGCCATGCATTTGGTAAACACCGGGGGGCAGTGGTGAGACCAAAGGGCAGGGCCCTGAATTGAAAATGACTGGTTCCCAGCCTGAAGCGGAGGAATCTTCTGGAGCCGCCTGTTCATTTTTATGTGATAGTACGCATCCTGAAGGTCTATAGAGCACATCCAGTTTCCTTTTCCCAAAAGGGGAAGGATGGACTGCAGCGTGACCATCCGAAATCTTGTTTTCTTGACCGACTTGTTCAAGATACTGAGATCCAAAATTGGTCTCCAGTCCCCTGTTTTCTTTGGAACTATAAAGAACCTGGAGTAGATTCCGGATCCTTGCTGGTCTGCTGGAACTGGCTGAATTGCTCTTTTGCAAGCAGCTTTGAAATTTCCAAAGCTGCAATATCCCTTTGAGCGGGTGGAACATCTGGAAGGGATTTTTTTGATCGGTTTGGAATGCGAACAAAGGGAATGGAATAGCCTTCGGAAATGATGGACTGTACCCACTTGTCTCGAGTTAGGGATAGCCAGGCTTCTGGGTACAGTGACAATCTTCCCCCGACTGCCTCCGAAGGTGGACAGTCGGGCAACACCTCAGGGATGCTGAAAGGGCTTATCGGAGAAAGTTTCTCGATTGCCCTGGTTCTGCGGACCCCCCCTGCCTCTAGGGCGACGTCTACCATTGTTGTTCCCCCCTCTGCCTCTGGCGGGGAACTGACTCTGTGCGTCAGGCGAAGTCCCTTGAGATTGTTTACGGAACCACATTTTCCCACTTTTCTGGCCTTTGGGGTAAGGCCTAGAAGGAGTAGAAAAACGGACTCCGACGGCAGAAAGAGTCTTGCCATCAGTCTCGCACCTAGTCAAGGTTTCTTTCACTTGAGGACCAAAGAGAGATGATCCGTCGAATGGGGAATTAGTGAAAGACGTTTTAAAGGGGTCCGCAAAATTGCATAACCGCATCCAGGCATGCCTACGTAAGGCCACACCTGTCCCTGCGGCCCTGCTCGCTCCATCAGCCGCATAAGACAGGAGGCGCATGGAGGAGTTGGCTATGGAGTTCAGGGTAGCCAGCTGAGTGTTCATCTTATCTTGAAAACCCGCAGCTGTAGGATCCTTCAACATGTCACTCGCTTCTTTGATCAAGTCCCTTTGAAGACGAGTAAAATGGCATAGGTAGTTCAGCGAACGCATTGCAAACGTCGCTGACGAGAACATCCGCTTCCCGTACCTGTCCATGGACCTAGATTCCTTGTTAGGTGGATGGACAGGTACTGAAGGATCAGCTTGTTCCTTCTTAGTGGCAGCAGCAACCACCATAGCATCCACAGAAACTCCTTTTGTCAAAAACTGTTTGTCTGCTGGTGCCGTTATGAATTTTGAGGGTCTCCTGGGAGTGGGGTCCACCGAATCAGGAGCCGTCCATGCCTTTTTTGCTACCACCTGCATGAGGGGGTCAAAGGGGGGAGACACCCAGGAGGTGGAAGGACGAGAGTCAAACGCCTCAAGGTACACAGATTCATCCTCCGAAGGGTTGAGGGCTGGCCAATTTCCCCTCTGCTTAAGGATTTCCAGAATGTCTGCAAAGGAGACATCTTCAGAAGGGGAACGGGGGGAACCCTCGGAATCCTCTAAATCTGTGTCAGAGGTGACTGACTCAGGTGAGTCTATGTGTTTCCTCTTACACTTTCTCTTCCGAGGGGGCTCTTCTGCCAAAACAGGTGAGGCCTCGGAAGAGGATGAGATCCCACGGGGATTCCTGAGGAGCTGGCTCTCTGCGGTCCGGGATGAGGGAGTGAGTCGACTTGACCTGAGGCACCGAAGAGGGGGGGGCGGACGGAGCCGACTGTGGGGTAGAACCAGGTTCTAACACACTCCGCATGACCTCGAACGCACCCCTGTCAGGCAGAGCCAGAGGTCCCCGCTCCAGCTAAAACCTCCTCGGCACAGACAGTGATGGCTCGAGGTCGATGTCGGAGCCGAACTTACCAGCGCCGAAGCCCGAGGGAGAGCGGGGTCGGACAAGGGTCCGATGCCACTCACCCCCTCGGAGCCGACGATGGAAGTCCGGCGCCGAGATTCTTCCAAGGAAGAAATCGGAGCCGACGATGGAGCCGAAGACAATTGTGTCGGCTCCGACGCTACCACAGTCTCGGTTCGAACGACCGGCCCGAGCTCAACGGAATCGGAGGAGGAACATATTGATGGACAGGGGCAGGCATCGACTGATGAGTCGGGCTCTGAAGCATTTGGGCCAGTGCCTCGGACTTAAGAAGTCAACTCACTACCCTCTGAAGGTCATGATCCGACAGCCTCGATGACCTAGAGGAGTGAGATTTATGGCTCCGTTCAGACAGCAGAGGAGATGCTGGAGCCGAATGAACGGAGCCAAGGGATGATGACCTAGATCTCTTCCTAGATGTCGGCTCCGAATGTCTGGTCGGAGCCGACAAGGGAATTTCTAATACCTCGGCTCCAGCCGGAGCCGAGGGAACCACAGAAACTGTAGACTGAGACTCATCGGCTCCAGCCGGAGCCGATGTAGACGGAGGTTTAGTAGCCTTAGGTCTCGGCTCAGTAGCTGGAGCCGAGGACCTAGAAGCCTTGGAGGACTTCCCAGAGACAGAGAGGGAATCCTCAGGCTTGAGTAAACCTCTTAGGATCAATTTGTTCTTTCTTTCCTGCAGGACCCTGGGACTGAAGCCGTGGCATACAGCACAGGAGTCCTGCAGGTGCAAAGGTCCCAGGCAGTAGACACAAGAAGTGTGACCGTCTGTCAGAGACATTTTCTGACAGCACGCATCACACTTCTTGAAGCCTGAGACCTTTGTGTCTTTAGACATCTTCGAAAATAGTGTACTCACACACACCCAGTCAAACACACTGATTACACCCTATCTTATTTTTAAACTCAAAAAATAAAACAACTATCAAAGGTTTTAATTTAAGAGAAACCACACACACACACCACTAGGGAATGGAAGAAGAAGGCCTGAAGGCCCGAGGGAAGAACTTATAAGTTCTTGTTGGGAAGAAACGGGATTTTAGAGAAAAAAGGGAGAGAATTCCACTAAACTAAGGGAAACAAGAGTTAAAATTAAAAATAAAGGGGTTTAAGTATACTAACTTTACTGAAAGTTTACTCACCAAGAAGCCGGTAGAAAACCAACACCTCGATCGCTGTAGCGGCAAACGAGATCTGGGGTAACTCACGCCTAGCATTGTGGGATATAAGGGGAGCCTCGAGCCGGTGGAACCAACTCTCGAGCTTTTAGAGTGGCCGAGTCGGAGCTGAGGTCGGCTCCGAACCCATCCAGCAAGAATGAAGGTGAGATAGACAACTTAACATCAAAAGGTTTATGTATTCCAAGTATTCTTGCATAGAGTTCTGAAACAGAACATTGCCAGCTAATAGTTCAGAGAGGAGGCAAATAGTTGTACTTGATGAACTCAAACAGATGGACCAAGACTTGGAAACTCCTGATCTAGTTTCCATGTGTGAGGGTCTGCTCTTGCCCTACTCATCTTGTCTGCCATATTTTCCTTTGATGGAATGTAGGATGCCTGTAGAATGACACTGTGGTGTGAAGCTATATCCCAAGCTAACATGCCTAGTCTGCAAAAGGGGTATTACCTGGTTCCCCCTTGCTTGTTGATGTACTACATAACTGTGGTACTGTCTGCAACAACTCAAAGAAGTTCAAGGTATTATAGATAATTCAGAAATTTGAGTGCCTTGATCAGTGCAAGCACCTCTTTTATACTTATGTGCTTTCATCTGTCCTAGGTGTCCCATACACCTTGCACTTTTATCCCTCCTGAAACTCTTTCTCAAGCAAAGTCTGAGGAATCTGTGCTGACTGACTGTTTTTAACAAGATGGGAGAAGGTGAGACCCAGACCTAGTGATATTTGCTGTCTCAGCAAAGTGATTTCTCGTCTGACCAACCCAATCACTGGGATTTGAAAAGAAAGGATGTTGGTGCTGGGACCAAAAAGATTTCAGATACAGTTGAATGTTTCCCATGTAGAGTCTTGCAAGGGGTATCAAGAGAATTTACAGATGCCATGAAACCCAAAATCCTGAGATGTTCCGTTGTAGGGCCCAAAATCTGAGTGGAAAACCTTAGAAATACCTGTATTCTAAAATAACCTGCTGGAGAGACAGGTATGTAATCCAACAGACTACCCATTCTCTGGATCATGCTCTCCATCCATGTGGAGTAGTGTTCCTCCTTAACCCAATTCAAGTGTAACTTGGAGAACTGAATGGGGAACAGGAAATTCATCCCTGGTTTGGCACTTTTGTCTCTAATGGACACAGGCAGCCTGTAAATAGTTCATCTTCCACCCCCTGCTTACACCTATCAACGGTACAAGAACTTGGCAAAGATTTGGGATGCCTGGCTAGGATTAAAAAGGCCTTTGTGGTCGTTAGCTTAGTAAACTATGAACCTATGAAACAGATCTAGATATAGATCTATTTTTTCCCCTGTGGAAGAGAAGTTCTTTGAATTGAGGTGTCTAGATGACAACTCAGAGACACAATCCTGTGTGAAGGAGTCCAAAAAGACTTTTGAATGTTCTCTTCAAACCCCAGCTAGTATAAGAGATTTCTCAGCCAAGTGAGAGATTCCTGACACTTTGAAACAACTCAAAAAGATAAGCAAGTCAACTAAATAAGGAAAAATGTGGATATCATGAAGCCTGCAATGAGCTGTAAGTGGAGCTAGACACTTTGGGTACACACTTAGTGTGGTGGATAGTTCAAATGTTAAAGCAAACAAATGATAATAAGACCTGGACACAAAAAAAAAAACACACTTAAGAAATGTTTAAAGTCTGGATGAATAGAGAATGCGATGATAAGCATCCTTTAAATTAAGAAGTTATGTACCTACCATAACGTTCCATGTTAGTTGTCTTCTCTCGCCTTCTTTCTTGCTGGATGGGTTCGGAGCCGATCCTCGGCTCCGACTCGGCACTTGCTAAGCTCGAGAGGCTAATTTTACCAGCTCGAGGCAACCCTATATCCCATGATGCAAGGCGTGACTACCCAGATCTCGTTTGGTCGCTATGGAAAAACCCTGCCAGTAACCTTCTTCCCAGAAAGGAAGAAGAGGAACTAAATGTGGAAAGAAAACAAAGCAAATAACTACTAGAGACTAGTGACACTTCCTACTGGGGCCCATAGAAAGAATGAACCATACCCAGAGAAGAGTACAACTTCAAGGTCTGTCCAGGCTAGGGGGAAGGAGGGAGGGACGCAAGAAAGAAGGCGAGAGAAGACAACTAACATGGAACGTTATGGTAGGTACATAACTTCTTAATGTTAAGTTGTCAAACTCACCTTCATTCTTGCTGGATGGGACCGCGTCCCTAGCACCTCTATCCTGGGTGGCTCAATGGAACAGACTCTTGAGAACTGTGGAACCAAACCTAGCCCTGTCCTTGGAGGCCAAGTCCAATTTGTAATGAGAGACAAAGGTGTGAGGAGTGGCCCAAGTGGCTGCCGCACAAATGGTGTCAATAGGTAGCCTATCCTGAAATGCTGTAGAAGTGGCTAGGTGTCTGGTAGAATGTGCGTTTGGTTTCGAGGGCAGTTGCTTGCCCCTAAGGAGATACACATGAGAAATAGTAGAAGACAGCCATCTGGATAAGGTCACCTTGGAGACTGGAAGACCCTTCCTGTTTTCTGCATAAGAAAGAAACAGTTGATCAGATTTTCTGAATTGTTTAGTTCTGTCCAAGTAATATCTGAGTTGGCGATGGACATCCAAACAGTGAAGTTTCTGTTCCGCCCTGTCAGAATAATTAGGGAAAAAAAATGGCAATTCAATAGATTGGTTAATATTAGTCTGGGAAGCAACCTTGGGCAAGAAAGATGGATTAGTTCTTAAAGATACTCTGTCTTTGTGGAAAACCAAGTATGGGGGACGGACACAGAGAGCATGAAGTTCAGACACCCTCCTGGCTGAAGTAACAGCAACCAGAAAAATTGTCTTCCAGGAAAGAAATTTTAATGAGCATGTAGCAGCCGGTTCAAAGGGAGGCAGAATCAAGGATGCCAGCATTAAATTCAGGTCCCATTGCGGAGGGGGATCTTTGATTGGGAGTTTCAGCAGAAAGATCCCTCTAAGAAAAGCTTTGCAAAGCTTGTGAGACATTATGTTTTGATCCGCTAAGCCAACATGAAAATTTGAGATCGCTGCCAGCTGGACCTTAACTGTCGACGAAGAAGAACCCGATTGAAAAATCTCAGCTAGGAAGTCCAAGACTGACTGCACTGGAGCAGTAAAGGGGTCTATGTCCCTGGACTTTGCCCAGAAGGAAAAACGCTGCCATTTACTAGCATAAATCCTTCTGGTAGAGGACTTTAGAGAAGCTACTATGATATCATGCACGGGATTAGAAATCATAGGGAGCCTGGTTAAGGAAGGAAGTGGCACAATCAAGCAGTGAGGTTGAGAGAAGGAATGGCCTGGTGCAGATGACCCGAATGGTGGGTCAGAAGATCTGGAAATGGATCCAGATGACAAGGCTGAACCAAGAGATGATGATGTAGGGACGGAAACCAAATTTGTCGAGGCCAGTAAGGGGCAATGAGAATCAACTTGGCTCTCAAGACGGTAGCTTTCTGAATCACTTGAGGTATCAGGGGGAATGGAGGAAAGGCATAAAGAAGTCCCCGGGGCCAATCCTGGGTTAGAGCGTCTCTGGGGGGATGGCCTGGTAGTGGAAAGAGGGAGAAGAAGTCTGGACATTTGCTGTTTTGGGGTGTAGCAAAAAGGTAGCAGCAAGGGACGCCCCACTTCTGAAAAATCTCATCCACTACTGATTGTTTGAGAGACCACTCGTGTGGCATGAGAATAGCTCTGCTCAGCCTGTCCGCTAAGAAGTTGGATTTCCCAGGGATATGCGTTGCTATCAGAAACCGATGAGAGGAGATTGCCCATTGCCAAAGTCTGAGAGCTTCTCGACACAGTGGATAGGACCTGGTCCCGCCCTGTTTGTTGATATACCAGACTACGGACATGTTGTCCGTCTGAACTGCAATAGTCCCTAAAGGAAGAAAGTCGCTGAGGGCTTGCAACGTTAAAAGCACTGCTCTCATCTCTATGACGTTTATGTGCAGATGGTATTCTACGGGTTGCCAAGTCCCATGGACCATCCTGCCCTGATAATGCCCCCCCACCCGATCAGAGAGGCATCCGAAGTGACTGTGGCAACCGGGACTGGGGGAACAAACAGTCGGCCTTGATGGAGTTGCGGAGAAGACATCCACCAGGTTAGGTGACTCTTGCAAGATTGCGTCAGGAAGATCTCATGGGGCATGGGAAGCTGCTGGAAGGACCACTGGGTGAACAACATCCACTGCAGAAGACGCATGTGGAAGCGAGCTAAAGGAAGCAGTACAATGGCCGCAGCCATAAGACCTAGCACCTTCAGGACAAATCTGGCCCTGATCTTTTTGCTGAGTAGTATGATCCGAACATACTTTTGGATGTCCAGAATTCTTTGGTTTGTGAGTCTTGCTGACATCCCGATAGTGTCTAATTCTGCGCCTATAAAGGTAATAGATTGGCAAGGAGACAATGAAGATTTTTCGAAGTTTATCGAAATCCCTAACTGGTTGCAGGTGTGAAGAGTGTAGTCACTGGCCTTGAGAAGTTGATGCCTGGTGGTGGCAGAGAGGAGCCAGTCGTCTAGATACGGAAACACCTGGAATCCTTGATGTCTCAGGTGAGCCGTGACCGCTGCCATACATTTGGTAAACACTCTGGGGGCTGTAGTGAGACCAAAGGGCAGGGCTCTGAATTGAAAATGACTGGTCCCCAGCCGAAAGCGGAGAAACCTTCTGGAGTGCCTGTGAATTTTTATGTGATAGTACGCATCCTGAAGGTCTATTGAGCACATCCAGTTGTCCTTGCCCAAAAAGGGTAGAATGGACTGAAGCATGACCATCCGGAACCTTGCCTTCTTGACAAACTTGTTTAGTTTGCTGAGGTCTAAAATTGGTCTTCAATCTCCCATCTTTTTGGGAACCAAAAAGAATCTTGAGTAGATTCCGGATCCTACTTGGTCTTCTGGTACTAGTTGGATGGCTCTTTTTGCTAGGAGCTTTGATACCTCCAGCTTTGCCAAATCCCTTAGACCAGGTGAAACGTCTGGAAGGGATTGATGAGGAATAGGATATCTCACGAAAGGGATATTGTAACCCTTGGATATGATCGACTGTACCCATTTGTCTTGAGAAAGGGAACGCCAGGCTGTTGGGTACAGCGACAATCTTCCCCCGACTGCCTCCAAGGGTGGACAGTCGGGCAACACCTCAGGGATGCTGGAAGGGTTCATCAGAGAGAGGCTCTCTGCTACCCTGATTCTGCGGACCCCCTCTGCCCCTAGGGCGGCGTCTATTGTTATTACCCCCTCTGCCTCTGGGGGTAAACTGACCACGTGTATCCGGCATGACTCCCTGAGATTTACGGAACCACATCTTCCCTCCCTTCTGACCTTTGGGATTGGGTCTTGAAGGGGTGGAGAAATGGACTCCTACGGCAGAAAGAGTCTTGCCGTCTTGCTCACACCTGGTCAATGTGTCCCTCACCTGAGGTCCGAACAAAGCCGAACCATCGAAGGGAGTATTAGTGAAGGACGCCTTAAAGGGGTCTGCGAAATTACAAAGCCGCATCCAGGACTGATGCCTAAGTGCCACTCCTGTGCCTGCGGCTCTACTCGCCCCATCGGCTGCATAAGAAATGAGCCGCATGGAGGAGTTAGTTATAGAATTTAGGATTCCGAGCTGTGAGGCAATCTTTTCTTGAGCCCCAGCAGCTGACGTATCCTGAACTACCTCACCTAGTTCCTTGAGAATATCTCTCTGAAGCCGGGTAAAGTGACAGAGATAGTTCAGCGAGCGCATAGCGAAGGTCGCTGAGGAAAACATCCGCTTACCGTACCTATCCATGGTCCTAGAGTCCTTGTTAGGAGGATGGACAGGTACAGAAGGATCGGCAAGTTCCTTCTTGGTGGCAGCCGCCACCACCATGGCATCAACAGGGACACCCTTGGTGAGAAACTGTCTGTCTGTGGGGGCCGTGATGAATTTAGAAGGCCTCCTGGGGACTGGTTCCACAGAATCCGGGGCCGCCCACGCCTTTCGAGCCACCACTTGCATGAGCGGGTCGAAAGGCGGAGACACCCAGGAGGTGGAGGGTCGAGATCCAAAAGCCTCCAGGTATACCGACTCATCCTCGGAGGGGTTAATGGAAGGCCAGTTCCCTCTCTGTTTAAGGAGTTCCAGGATGTCTGGAAAGGAGACATCCTCAGAGGGGGACCGTGGGGAACCCTCCGACTCATCTAAGTCGGTATCTGATGTCGTTGACTCAGGGGAGTCTGTGTGCTTCCTCTTGCACGTCCTCTTATGCGGGGTATCTCCCGAAGGATCAGGAGAAACCTCGGAAGAGGAAGTTCTTCCCAATGGGAAATCTGGGGCGATGGATCTCTGGGTCCGGGAGCAAGAGAATGGGAAGAGACATCGACAGGCACCGAAGAGGGAGGAGCTAATGGAATTGACCATTGACTCAGCTCCGGGGCTAGAACACTCCTCATCACCTCAAAGGCTCCCCTTCCAGGGAGGCCAGAAGACTCCCCCTCTGAAGAAACAGGAATCCCCGGTCCCGCCGAAAGAGAAGGCTCCGAGGCTGATGTCGGTGCCGAGCTCACCAATGCCGAAGCTCCAAGAGGGAGAGCGGGGTCGGACAAGGGTCCGATGCCACTCGCCCCCTCGGAACCGACAAGGGAGACCCGATGACCGGATCCCTCCAAGGAAGGTCTCAAGGAGGAAATTGGAGTCGAAGCCGACGGAGCCGACAGGGGAGGTATCGACTCCGGCGCACCCACGGTCAACGTTCTGAGAAGCTCCGACCCCGAACTCTGAAGGAGAGTCGGAGGAGGAATTTCAGGGGGATGAGGGATAGCGGTCATCTGCTGAGACGGGCTAGGCTCCGATGGCTCCGCTCCGAAAGCAGAGGAGATCCCGGAGTCTAGCGAATCAACTCCAGGGAAGGGGACCGAAATCTCTTCCTGGAAGGAGCCATCGGAGCAGAAGACCCTTCGGTTCCAGATGGAGCCGACAGCTTATCGGCACCAGTCTTGGTCAAAGATATGTCGGCTCCGGCCGGAGCCGACTTCGACATCGATGCAAGTGTATCGGAGCCAGCCGGCACCGATACCACCACCTCAGAGATAGGAAGATCGGCTCCAGCCGGAGCCGATCTTGACTCCGAAGGAGTTGGAGCCACCGCTGAAGGCTTAGGAGTCACAGCCGGGGCTTTAGGTGGCTTAGAGGGCTTTCCTGACCCAGTCTTGGTTGGGGAGCCCTCTGGCTTCAACAAGCCACGTAGGATCAGTTTATTCCTACGTTCCTGCAGGACTCTCTGGCTGAAGGAGTGACAAATAGCACAGGTGTCCTGCAGGTGTAGAGGCCCCAGGCAGTACACACAAGAAGTGTGACCGTCTGTCAGAGACATCTTCTGACAGCACGAGTCACACTTCTTGAAGCCTGAGACCTTTACTTCTTTGGACATGGTATGCCCAACACAAAAAGCACACACACACAATCCAATCACACAGTTAGCTAATGAAAAAGGGGGAAAACTGATTAACACACCCACACTTCCTGACAGAAAAAATAATGGAAGGGAGGCTTAAGGCCTAAAGGGAGGAAAAACTATCCCTAATACAATAGGAGAAAGAGAATATAGGGCTAAGTAAGACAGATAGGTACTATCTAACACTGACTCTTAAGGAAAGAGAAATAAGTAAATTGGAAAATTTTTGACTTTAGTACAAAATATACTAAAAACTTTACCTGAGCTGGTAAAAGGAGACCTCTTCGCGAAGCGGCAAACGAGATCTGGGTAGTTATGCCTTGCATCATGGGATATAGGGTTGCCTCGAGCTGGTAAAATTAGCTCTCGAGCTTAGCAAGTGCCGAGTCGGAGCCGAGGATTGGCTCCGAACCCATCCAGCAAGAATGAAGGCGAGTTTGACAACTTAACATCTAGTGTTACCTGGAAACTCAAATAAGGAAGAAAAGGAAACAGCCTGTGAAGTCACATAATTTTGAACTTGGGCACTATCGCAAAAAGGTTTAGAACAGAAAGATCCAGAACTGGGCTCCAAGCATTTTCTTTCTTTGGTACTAGAAATATTGCTGAATAAAAACCATTCTCCACCTGTGAAGGGGGAACTGGTTCTACCACACCCTGGGGAAGCATGTAATGGACAGGTGGAAATAAAGGAGCCTGGTCATACCTCTCACCCTCTTAGTACAAAAAATCTGGACAAAGCCCAACAAAATGGGAGGACAAAGGCCCAAAAATATGGACATATTTTAAATATTGCACTTATAAACTTAGAAAATAGCTAGAGTAACAGGATTTGTTTTAACATACATTTTATGAAGGATTTGAAATCTGAAACTCAACTGTACGTCTTTATTTAGTGGCTTTATTCCTCAGATCATCCCAGTGATTTGCCAGAAAACCACAAATTTTAAATATGAGACAAAAATATGGACATTCTATGAAAATCTGGACAGTTGAGAGGTATGGGTGTGGTGGATAAGGAATTACTCCTTGGAAGGGAGGAGGAATTTCCATCCACTGCCATCTGTAACTTTGATGAACAATCCTCAGAACCCATTTGTCTGAAACTATCTGTTGCTAAACAGAAAAGCAGAGATTCAAACTTTTTGGAAGGGGAAAGGGGGCTGCCAAAGAAGGGGGGGTGACAAGGTCTCTTGAATAGTCATTCTGACTTGTTAGAATGTATTTTGTTCGGGGAGATCCTGCATTCTTTTTGGAGACTCCCTGCCATTTCTTCTTAAACATAGGTTTACTTGCATTTTGTTGAGACTGCTTATTTTTGTTTTTTTTGCCAAAATTGGATGAGGGGGGTAGAGAATCCCATAGAAATTTTGGAAAAGGAGTGCAGAAAAATCTTAGACATTCCCTGTATCAACTTACCCCATTCATTACACTTTTTGTGCTCCTCTGCAGTAGAAGAGCCAAAAATAATTTCTCTTTCAAAGGAGAATTTAAAATCTCACCTATTACATCATCGGGGAGATTCTAAGAATGCATCCAGAAATTAACCATATATACAGTGTAAACAATGAGTAGGGACTTGAACAGTGGATGAAATTAAATTATTAAGCAGATTTTTCCTCGCCAGAAAAAAAAAGTACAGTTGTGTAACTACCATAAATGTAGATGTTCGAGTGTATTCACTGTTGCAGTCATTACACTTGGGTTATCCTGCTGGCAGGTGACCCGTAGTCGGCCCGAGTTCCAAAGTCTTGGTCCGGCGTTGGTTGCTGTCGCCTCTTCCCTGACGTCAGTGTGCCAGGGGTATAAATGTTGCAACCGACGCCATTTTCTTCAGTTTTTCTTGCCTCAGATGTCAGGTGCCCCCAGATATGAAGGCTGTAAAGATAGAAATATGCCAAACAATCATGCATAGATTACTAAAAACATTTCTTTCTTCTAAAAGCAAATACATCACATAGGTTGTATAGAGTTGAAAAGTACAGAATAGTCCCAGCAAAGAGGGGGATGGTGGGTGGGTAACCAGGACTGCAACAGTGAATACACTCGAACATCTACATTTATGGTAGGTATACAACTGTACTATATTCATCATGTTTCACTGTTGCAGTCATTACACTTGGGAAGGATCCCAAAGATGAGGTAGGGTGGCTGGGTCTAGATTGGATTTGGCGGGGCTAACAAGCCCTGCAGAACTGTAGTGGCAAAGCCTGCTCTGAATTTGGAGTAGAGAGGTAGGTGGTAGTGCTTGGTAAAAGTGTGCACTGAGCTCCAGGTTGCAGCTTCTAATATGTTTTTGGTTGGTACCCCTCTGAGGAAAGCTGCTGAAGTGGCTGCTGCTCTGGTAGAATGAGGCCTAATGTCCTTAGGCACAGATTTTCCATGTTGTGCATAACAGAAGCGGATGCAGTGTCCTATCGATTTGGAGATTGTCTGCTTTGCTTTGTAATAGGTTTTCCTTGTGATCCTGCATCATATGCCACAAACAGTTGTTCAGTTTTTCCTGAAAGCTTATGCTTTGTCCAAGTAAAATCGTAGCTGTCTGTGTATATCCAAAGAGTGCAGAAGTCTTTCCCCTTTATTCTGGGGGTTTGGATAGAAAGTAGGCAAATTAATAGTTTGGTTTAAGGCCACATTGGAGACCACTTTTGGCATGAATGTTGGGTTCATCCTTGGAGAAACCCTGTCCTGGTGAAAAATGAGGAAAGGTTCCACAGCCATCAATGCCTGTAACTCTGAAACTCTTCTTGCTGAAGTTATTGCTAGGAGTAGAGCAGTTTTCCATGACAAGAATTTTAGGTCAGCTGTGCTGGCTGGTTCAAATGGAGGCAGTGTTAGTTTTTCCAAAAAAAAAATTGAGGTCCCAAGTAGGTACTGGTGCTCTCCTAGGGGGTCTTATATTCTTTGCCCCTCTGAGGTACTGTCGTAGAAGAGGATGTGAAAAAATAGGAGGATCCGTACTGTAATGAGCTGAAATGGCAGAGGCATGGATTTTGATAGAAGAAAAAGATAGGCCTTTGTCCAACATCTCAGTCAGGTATTGTAAAATCTGAGGTATATTAGGGACCAGAGGGTCGAGCCCTTGTGCCTGGTTCCAAGCACAGAATCTCTTCCATTTTTCCGCATAAGATTTCCTAGTGCTGGGTCTCCTGGCTTCCAAAATTACATCCATAACAGCTTTAGAGAGAGGTGCAGTCTGAATGGCTACATTATCTGCCATGCTGCCAGGTTTAAGGGTCTGAGTTGACTGTGCAGAATCTGATTGTTTTGCTGTGTCAGAAGATGAGGGATTTGAGGTAGAGGCCAAGGTGGGCCCTGGGACAAAATCTTTAGGATTGGGTACCAGTGCTGGCGTGGCCAGTCTGGGGCAATCAGGATCATTTTTGGCCACTCTTGTCTGACTTTTAGAAACACCTTGGTGAGAAGAGGCATTGGAGGAAAGGCATAGACTGTCAGGTTTTTCCAGTTGAAAGATAGAGCATCCACTTTCCATGCTTGAGAGTGATAAGTCCTTGTGGAAAATTTCTGTAATTGGTAATTGTGAGAGGAGGCAAAAAGATCTATGTCTGGACGTCCCCATTCCCTTGTTATCATGTTGAACACTTGTGGATTTAGCTTCCATTCGTGAGGATCCATGACATTTCTGCTTAGTTCGTCTGCCAGTGTATTTTTTGTTCCTGGCAGGGATTGTGCTTGCAGATGTACCTGGTAGATCAGTGTTGTGTTCCACAAAGTCATGGCTTGTCTGCATAGGGGGTAGGAATGTGTGCCCCCTTGCTTGTTTATGTACTACATAACTGTGGTATTGTCCATCTTTATTAGTAATTGTCCTGGATGTATTAGGTCCTTGAAGGCTCTCAGGGCATTCTGTACAGCTAGCATCTCTTTTTGATTGATGTGAAGATGCATTTGTTCCTTGGGCCATGTGCCCTGAATACATTTTCCTGCCATATGTGCTCCCCAGGCATAATCCGATGCATCCATTGTTATTGTCTGCCTGGCTGTAGGTAAGGTAAAAGCTGTCCCTTGTTGTGGTGACAGGCCTGGGACCACCATCGAAACTCCTGTTGTAGGCAGGGAATCAAGGTTATGATTGTCTCTAGGCTGTGACAATGCTGAGTCCAAACACTTTTTAGATACCATTGTAGTTTCCTCATATGCAGTTTGGCATATGGAATTAGTAGAATGCAAGATGCCATGAAACCCAGGGCCTGCAGAATTTTTCTTGCAGGGAGCTGGGTCTTTGTTGCCATAATTTGAAAGTAATGAGTCAGTTGTCTTTGTTTGTCTGGTGTGAGATAAGCCATCTGGGTAGTTGTATTTAAGCTTGCACCCAGGAATATTATCTCTTGAGAGGGCACTAGTTTTGATTTCTTTTGGTTTACTGTGTACCCTAGGCAAATTAGTAATCTTTTTACAAATGCCAGGTGCTTTAGAAGAATGTCTTTGCTGTCTGCTTGAATAAGGCAGTCGTCCAAGTAGGGATATATTTGAATTCCTTTTTGTCTGCAAAATGCAATTACTGGTGCCAGGCATTTTGTGAAGACCCTGGGCGCAGTAGATAAGCCAAAGGGCAGTGCAGAGAATTGATAATGCATTGAGCCTGCTATAAATCTGAGGTATCTTCTGCACGATTGTCTGATTGGAACATGCAGGTATGCCTCCTTGAGATCCAAAGTAACTAGCCAAGCCTCTTTGCCCAGCATGGGCAACAGTTGTTGTAGTGTTAACATTTTGACTTTTGGAACATCCAGGAAAGTATTTAGGATTGACAGGTCCAGTATTGGTCTCCATGCTTAGTCCTTTCTGGGTACTAGGAAAAGTCATGAGTAAAAACCTTGGCCCTGTTCTTCTTGTGGAACTTTCTGAATAGCTCCCATATCCATAAGAGCAGCAATCTGTTATTGTGCCTCTGCCCATTGGTTTTGTGGCAGGTTTGGCATACCTTTTGGTTTTGGAAGTGTGTGGAAGTGGAACCTGTACCCTTGAGAAACTATATTCAATACCCACTGGTCTTGGGTGATCATGTGCCAATTTTTTGAGAAAAGTGCTAGCTTCCCCCCAGGGGTGCTGTCAACTGGTAAGAGCTTGGCATTTGCAGAGGGAAGTCATTGTGACTGTTTCCTATAAGGTTGTGATTTGTCTTCTCCTCCTTTGGGGGCTGAAGCACCCCACTGATTAGGTCTGTAGGAGCCTTGGGGCTGAGATCTGCCTCTTAGGCATCTGTATCTGCCTCTTTGTGGCCTGTCTGACACTGGAAAGAACCAATTTTTTGAAGGCCAGTTTCTGCTAAATCTAGGTGGCTGAACCTGTAAGAAATCTTTCACAGTTTGCATTGACTTTGCTTTATCCTCCATTTTCTTTAACACCTCTTCTGCCTTAACACCAAACAAAGTATCATGCTGTAGTGGGGCATCCAACTATTTCATTTTAGCATGGTCAGATAAACTTTGTTCTTTCAACCAAGCATGCCTTTG
This sequence comes from Protopterus annectens, assembly GCF_019279795.1. Taxonomy (NCBI): domain Eukaryota; kingdom Metazoa; phylum Chordata; order Ceratodontiformes; family Protopteridae; genus Protopterus; species Protopterus annectens. The sequence continues at coordinate 287,838,207 of NC_056743.1, forward strand.
AATAACTGAGCCTGTAACTGCAGCTCTACAAGAAGCCTCTAAAGAATCAAAACCACATTGCAGAGTATGCTTTCACACTTGTTCAACTGCATGCAATAAATCCTGCATTTCTTTACTGTCAGGACCTTCTATATTTGTAACCATTTTCTGCTTTAACAATGACATGAGATACTGCTGATATTTAAGCATGTGAAACTTTAAAGCTCTTACAGCTAAAGTAGCAGAAGTGTAAACGTTTTTCCCCCATCTGTCCAGAGCTCTGGAATCCCTATCTGAGGGGACAGGATTTTTGACAGTGGGAGCTTTAACCCCTTTTGGACCCTGAGAAATAGTTTCTAGGTCTGCAGCGGGGTTTTTGTAAAGAAATTTATGAGAGTCAGGGACCCTGTAATACCTGTCTGGCTTTACTGGTGCAGGGGGTAAAGAATCTGGAGACAGACTGGATTCAGAAAAAACATCATCAACAATATCAAGCACAGGGGGGTAGCTAAGGGCCTGTGCTGAGGCAATAGAAGGAAATCTATGAGCCTTTTCTTGGATTCTGAGTAATCCTGGCTCTCCCAATGGAAATGCTCCCTCATGGTGTGCAGGGTTTCCCCAAAAGAGTAATCCTCCGGTGGTGAGGCTGAAGGAATGGACTCTTCAGCATCAGAGTCCTCATAGGGAGGGAGAGAATAACCCTGGTCAGAAGAAGAATCAGAAGAAATGGAAACCTGATCAGAAGAATCATAATCAGTGTCTTGCCTAGGCCTTTTGTCAGGAGGGGGATGGGAGCCCCTTATTAAAGTAATAAGGTCTTCGGCCATTTTAGGCATCTGTTTCTTTGGCATGGGTGACTGTTCTGGAGAATGCCGCACTTGTTTCTTTGTCTTTAATGGTGTTTTTGACTTTGCCTTTGCTGCTGTAGTACCTTTAATTGTAAGTTGTGAAGGTCTGAAAACACCCTCAGAAGTCGGTGCCTGCTCAGCGGCTTCGGACTCATCTGAGGGTATATTTTCCATAGGCCCAATACCTTGAGTTTCCACAGGCCTCAGTGTCTCCACATGGCTGTTGGTTGCGGCCTGTGGCTCTGAGGTAGCGGGTGTCAGGGGCTGCGAAAGCGCCTCACTGAGAACCGGCGACTGGCCTAGAAGAGGCTTCGTCGTCGGTTTTGGACCTCAGATGCCTGTCTTTTTCTTTATCTTTGCATTTTTTTATACATTCCGGTTGTCGATTGCTCTGATGTCATTATGTAATTAAATCTTCGTCCAAAATAATGTAAAGCGAAATCAAACCGACGTTTAATAGTGCATTTATTGAATCTAGCACAAAACCGACAACTAGTAACGTTGTGGTCAGGGCCTAGGCAAGGAATGCAGTAAGAGTTTAAGTCCTTATGAGGTATTTGCTTCCCACAAGAAATACAATTATTAACTTTTACTGACATTGGTCTGGAGCAAGAAAAAGTTTCCCCAATGGGGTACTTAGCTTTATTGAAGACTTCGGTTCTGAAATTCTTTTGAAAATCTCAGGAGTCGGCCGACCGGCACTTGCGAACTGCTTCTGCTTCGGGCACCGCGCGGCAAGAAAGACTAAAGAAAATGGCATCAGTTGCAACTTTTATACCCCTGGTGCACTGACGTCAGGGAAGAGGCGACAGCAACCGACACAGGACCAAGACTTTGGAACTCGGGCCGACTGCGGGTCACCTGCCAGCAGGATAACCCAAGTGTAATGACTGCAACAGTGAAACACGATGAACATCTGCAGACAACACATTCCTCATACTTTCACAATTAATCAAAATAAGAAGTTATGTACCTACCATAACGTTCCATGTTAGTTGTCTTCTCTCGCCTACTTTCTTGCTTGATGGGTTCGGAGCCGATCCCTCGGCTCCGACTCGGCACTTGCTAAGCTCGAGAGTCACTTTTACCAGCTCGAGGCAGCCCCATATCCCATGATGCAAGGCGGTAAGTACCCAGATCTCGTTTGATGACAAAGGGCAATAGCACCAAGCATAAAACACTTCCCAAAGGAAGAAAGACAACTTACAGGATGGAAGAAGGACCAGGTCTGAATGGTCTTCAGCATAATAATTTCTTATAACAAGGTCTGTCCAGGCCTGGGGAAGGAGGAGGTCGCAAGAAAGAAGGCGAGAAGACAACTAACATGGAACGTTATGGTAGGTACATAACTTCTTAATGTTAAGTTGTCAATCTCGCCTTCATTCTTGCTTGATGGGACCGCGTCCCTAGCACCTCTATCCTGGGTGGCTCAATGGAACAGACTCTTGAGGACTGTAGAGCCAAAACAGGCTCTGTCCCTGGAGGCCAAGTCCAATTTGTAATTGGAAACAAAAGTGTGAGGAGTGGCCCAAGTGGCCGCTGCACAAATAGTGTCTAAAGGAAGTCTAGCTTGAAAGGCTGTAGAAGTAGCTAAGCTCCTAGTTGAATGTGCTTTAGGTTTTGAGCACAGCTGTTTTCCCCTGAGCAGATAAATTTCAGAGATGACCGAAGAAAGCCATCTGGACAAGGTCACTTTAGAAACAGGAAGGCCTTTTTTATTATCCGCATAGGAAACAAAAAGTTGATCAGATTTTCTAAATTTTTTTGTTCTGTCCAAATAATATCTAAGTTGACGGTGGACATCAAGACAATGTAGTTTTTGTTCAGCTCTGTCTGAAAAGTTTGGGAAAAATACAGGGAGATCAATGGAGTGATTCAAATTGGTCTTTGAAGCGACCTTAGGCAAAAAGGTCGGATTAGTTCTCAAAGATACTCTGTCTTTGTGAAAAACCAAATAGGGGGGTCGAACCGATAGAGCATGAAGTTCAGACACCCTCCTGGCCGATGTAATAGCCACTAGGAATAAAGTTTTCCAAGAAAGAAATTTCAGGGAACAAGAAACAGCTGGCTCGAAGGGGGGAAGAATCAAGGATGTCAGCACTAAATTTAGATCCCACTGAAGAGGAGGATTCCTGATTGGAGGCTTTAGTAGGAAAATTCCTTTCAAGAAGGCCCTGCAGAGCCTATGGGACATAATATTATGATCTGCGACCCGACATGAAAGTTGGAGATAGCAGCCAATTGAACTCTGACTGTGGAAGAAGAGGAGCCTGCATGAAAAATCTCTGCTAAGAAGTCCAGGACTGCCTGAACAGGGGCAGTGAAAGGATCAATATTCTTGGCCTTAGCCCAATAAGAGAAACGTTTCCATTTGCTTGTATAAATCCTCCTGGTAGAGGATTTTAACGGTTACTATGATGTCTCTAACTGGGTTAGAGATCAAAGGAAGCCTGGCTAAGGAAGGAAGTGGAGCAACCATGCTGTGAGGTTGAGAGAAGGGATAGACCGGTGCAGCTGACCGGATTGGTGAATCAGAAGATCTGGCACTGGGTCCAGATGCCACGGCTGCACCAAAAGGTGATGATGGAGGAACGGGAACCAAACTTGTCGAGGCCAGTAAGGGGCAATGAGAATCAATTTGGCTCTCAAAGCGGTAGCTTTCTGGATAACTTGAGGGATCAGAGGAAATGGAGGAAAGGCATAAAGAAGTCCCTGGGGCCAATCCTGGGTCAGAGCGTCTCTGGGGGATGGCCTGGTAGAGGAAGAGACAGAAGAAGTCTGGGCATTTGCTGTTTTGGGGAGTAGCAAAAGATCGCAACATGGACGACCCCATTCCAGAAATATCTCTTCCGCTATAGATTGCTTGAGAGACCACTCGTGAGGCATGAGAATAGCTCTGCTCAATCTGTCCGCTACAATGTTGGTTTTCCCAGGGATATGCGTTGCTACCAGAAACCGATGAGAGGAGATCGCCCATTGCCATAGTCTGAGCGCTTCTCGACACAAGGGGTAGGACTTGGTTCCGCCCTGTTTGTTGATATACCAAACTACAGACATGTTGTCTGTGTGGACTGCAATTGTCCCTACGGGAAGAAAGTCGTTGAGGGCTTGCAACGTTAAAAGCACTGCTCTCATCTCCAGGACATTTATGTGCAGATGGTACTCGAACGGCTGCCACGTCCCATGAACCATCCTGCCCTGATAATGACCCCCCCACCCGATCAGGGAGGCATCCGTGGTGACAGTGGCTATCGGGGATGGGGGTACAAAGTACCTGCCTTGGTGAACCTGAGGAGATGTGATCCACCAAGCAAGATGATCTTTGCAAGTCTGTGTCACCAGAATCTGGTGACGCATTGGAAGTTGTTGGTACGACCACTGTGTGAACAGCATCCACTGAAGAAGGCGCATGTAGAATCGAGCCAGGGGAAGAAGAGTGATGGCCGCAGCCATGAGGCCTAATACCTTTAGAACCATTCTGGCCTGAACTTTCTTGTTGGCCAGAATGATCCTGACATGACTCTGAATGTCTGAAACTCTTTGATCTGTAAGGGTAGCTGACATCCGAACAGTGTTTAAGTTTGCGCCTATGAAAGTAATAGACTGGCAGGGCGATAAGGATGACTTTTCGAAGTTGATCGAGATGCCCAAATGAGAACAAAGACTTATTTTGTAATCCCTGGCTTGAATAAGCTGATGCCTGGTGGTGGCTGACAGGAGCCAGTCGTCGAGATACGGAAACACCTGGAATCCTTGACGTCTCAGGTGAGCCGTGACCACTGCCATGCATTTGGTGAACACTCTGGGGCTGTAGTGAGACCAAAGGGCAGGGCTCTGAACTGGAAATGACTGGACCCCAGCCGAAAGCGGAGAAATCTCCTGGGCGTCTGTGAATTTTGATGTGATAGTACGCATCCTGAAGATCTATTGAGCACATCCAGTTGTCCTTCTGTAAGAAGGGCAGAATTGACTGAAGAGTGACCATTCGAATCTTGTTTTCCTCACAGACTTGTTGAGTCTGCTGAGATCCAATATTGGTCTCCAGTCTCCCGTCTTTTGGGGACCAAAAAGAACCTTGAGTAGATTCCGGCTCTGAATGGTCTGTTGTAACTGGCTGAATGGCTCTTTTTTGCAGTAGTTTTGAGACTTCTAACTCTGCAATTTCCCTTAGACCGGGTGGTACATCTGGAAGGGAATTTGAGGGGAAAGGACTTTCCTCGAAAGGAATTATGTAACCCTTGGATATAATCGACTGTACCCATCTGTCTTGAGTGAGGGAATGCCAGGCTTCTGGGTACAGTGATAATCTTCCCCCGACTGCCTCCAAGGAGGGACAGCCGGGCAACATCTCAGGGATGCTGAAAGGGCTTGTCAGAGAGAGGTTCTCTGTTTCCCTGGTTTTTTGGACCCCCTCTGCCTCTAGAGCGGCATCTGTTGTTGTTACCCCCTCTGCCTCTAGGGGTAAACTGACCACGTGAATCCGGCGTGACTCCTTGGGATTTGCGGAACCACATTTTGCCACCTTTCTGTCCTTTGGGGTAAGGTCTAGAAGGGGTGGAAAAACGGACTCCTACAGCAGAAAGAGTCTTGCCGTCCTGCTCACACCTGGTCAAAGTTTCCTTCACCTGAGGGCCAAACAAAGCTGACCCATCAAAGGGAGAATTTGTGAAGGATGCCTTAAAGGGATCTGCAAAGTCACATAGCCGCATCCAGGCTTGGCGTCTAAGAGCCACACCTGTACCTGCGGCCATACTCGCTCCATCAGCAGCATATGATATTAGCCGCATGGAGGAGTTTGCAATGGAATTAAGGGTTCCTAGCTGCGAAGCAATTTTTTCTTGAGCCCCTGCAGCTGTAGGATCCTGTACTACTTCACCCAGCTCCTTAAGGATATCCCTCTGGAGTCTGGTGAAGTGACATAGGTAATTCAGCGAACGCATAGCAAAGGTCGCTGAGGAAAACATCCGCTTAACGTACCTATCCATGGTCCTAGAGTCCTTATTAGGAGGATGGACGGGTACGGAAGGATCTGCAAGTTCCTTCTTGGTGGCAGCAGCCACCACCATGGCATCAGCGGGGACACCCTTAGTGAGGAATTGCTTGTCACACGGGGCAGTGATAAATTTTGAAGGCCTCCTAGGGACTGGCTCTACAGAGTCAGGAGCAGCCCACGCCTTTCGGGCAATAACCTGCATAAGGGGGCGGAGACACCAAGGAGGTGGAGGGCCGAGATCCAAACGCCTTTTGGAAATCTGACTCATCCAAAAAGGGATTATTGGTGGGCCAGTTTCCCCTCTGTCTAAGGAGTTCTAGGATGTCTGAAAAGGAGACATCCTCAGAGGGGGATCTTGGGGATCCCTCTGACTCATCAAAGTCAGTATCTGAAGTGATAGACTCGGGGGAGTCTACGTGTTTCCTCTTACAAGTCCTCTTCCTAGGAGGATCTCCCGAAACATCAGGAGAATCCTCGGAAGAGGGGAAAATTCCCAATGGGGAAACCTGAGGCGGAGGATCTCTGGGTCCTGTAGCAAGAGAAGTGGCAGAGATGTCAACAGGCACTATAGAGGGAGGAGCTAAGGGAACAGACTGCTGGCTGATACCAGTGGCCAGCACACTCCATCACCTCGAATGCTCCCTCCCAGGCAGGTCCGAGAGAACCCGTTCAAGAGCTAGGAACTCCAGGGACCACCGAAGGGAAGTCTCGAGGCAGATGTCGGAGCCGAGCTCAGCAAGGCCGAGGCTCCAAGGGGAAGAGCGGGTTCGGACAAGTGTCCGATGCCACTCACCCCCTCGGAGGAGACCATGGAAGCCCGGCCACCGAATCCCTCTAAGGAAGGTCTCGAAGAGGAGATAAGAGTAGAGGCTGAAGGGACAGAAGGGGGTATCCGTCCCTCAGCCGTAGCAGTAACCATTCGAAGACTCCAACTCCAAGCTCTGGGGTAGAGTTGAAGGAGGAACTGTAACGGGTGTGGACCAATAGTCGCCTGTTGAGACGGACTATGTAACATTTGGGCCAGTGCCTGTGACTTAAGTAATCTACTGACCACTCTCTCTAAGTCATGGTCCAAAGCCTGGATGACCTTGAAGATCGGCTCCGATGGCTCCGTTCGAGAGGAGAGGTGAAGCCGGAGCCGAAAGTATCGGCTCCAAGGAAGGAGACCTTGACCTCTTCCTCGAAGGAGCCATCGGAACCGATGAAACTATAGAACCTGTCGGAGCCGACAACTTATCGGAGCCGACAGGTAGCCTCGATGCATCGGCTCCAGCCAGAGCCGATACAGCCACAAAAGTAACGGTGTCGGAGCCGACACCGATGCCTGTGCCACATGGTGGTCGGAGCCGATCGGAGCCGACACGAGTGGTCGATGCAGAATCGGCACCGATAGCCATCGGTGCCGAAGGCTTGGTTAAGCCAGAATCGGCTCCAGCCAGAGCCGATCTCGACTCAGAACGAGTCGGAGCCGAGGCCGCAGGCTTTGACACAGAAGCCTGGGCCTTGGAAGACTTGGCAGTCTTAGGTGGAGCCGACTTAGCCGGAGAGCCCTCCGGCTTAAGAAGGCCCCTGAGTATTAATTTGTTTCTTCTTTCCTGCAGGACTCTCTGGCTGAAAGAATGACATATAGCACAGGAGTCCTGCAGGTGAAGAGGCCCCAGGCAATAAAGCCTGAGACCCTTTCTTTTGACATGGTGTAACACAAGCACACACACACACTAGTCAAAGAATTTAAATTTAAATATACCAAAAAGGTATAACTACAAACACACACACACACCCTAACAGGGGATGGGATGGGTAAAGTCTGACTAAAAATAATAAGAGACAGACAAATTTCTGTCAGAAACAGTTTAAAACTAAATAAAAACTAACAATAAGGGGTTTTTAAGTTAAAAGGGGCTAAAATAGCGAATTAGTAAATCACTTACCAGGAGCTGGTAAAAGGAGGACCTCATAAGCGAAGCGGCAAACGAGATCTGGGTACTTACCGCCTTGCATCATGGGATATGGGGCTGCCTCGAGCTGGTAAAAGTGACTCTCGAGCTTAGCAAGTGCTGAGTCGGAGCCGAGGGATCGGCTCCGAACCCATCAAGCAAGAATGAAGGCGAGATTGACAACTTAACATTAAACTTTAACATACGAGGGCAACAATTCAAAATTCTGAAAATTAAAACTGCAGAAGCATACATTTTTTTCACATACTTATCACTACCTTATCACTACTCTTCCTATCCTTGTCAGAAAGAGTAGGACTGGCATTAACCAAATGTTTAGCAGCAGTATGATTAACTAAAGCTATAGCTGCTGGGTCAGGTTTATAAAGAATGTTTAAAAAGTTCAAAGAGGTAGCTGGCTGACTATCAGGAAAACTGCAGGCAGTAACACTCATTCTCCAAAGCTGACAGAAATGGATGAATGGCTGAAGGTTTTAGAAATTCCTTCTGTAATAGCTCACAGTATTTTCTGAGAGAATGACAAAATGAAAGTTAATTACTTACCATAGTGATAGATCTGTGTTGTCTGCTTGCATCCTTCCATAATGGATGGGTCTTCCAATCCGACCTCAGATCCATCTTCGGCCACTCATGACTTTGGATCCTAAGCTTAGGCTCCTCCCCTTATCCATAATTCCCTGTTAAACCCAACTTTACCTCAGACTTGAGTTTGCCCCAGGGAAAAAGAAATGCACCTTACAAGGAACAACAATAAGACATATGATATAAAAGCCTTATTCAATAGATTGTAAATGCTCAGAAACTGAACTGGAGCGAAAAATGTGTTGGAAGGAGCTTTAGAATAGGTCCAGTCCAGTCAAACCAGGATAAATGAACAACTGTTTCCATAATCTGGTGGGGGAACAGATGGGAGGGAATTTGTGGAAGGATGGAAACTGACAACACAGACCTATTCTTATGGTAAGTACATAACTTTCATATCTGATGTTGTCTCTCCTTTCCATTCCTCAAAGGATGGGACAGAGTCTTTAGCTAAAGTAAACCTTGGGTGGCTTCATGGAAGGATATTTCAGAGGATGGCTGAACTGGACATTCTTGAGGAAATCTTAACCAAAGGCTTCTCTGCCTCTAGAAATTAAATCCAATTTATAATGGGATGTGAAAGTATGGATGTTAGACCATGTGACTGCAGCATAAATGTTAGCAATAGATGCTCTGGAAAAGAAGGCTGAAGATGCTGCCATAGACCTAGTAGAGTGAGGTATGACAGGCTTTGTTAAAGGGAAGTCCTTAGCTTTCAATACATGACCTAAGCAAGCAGACAACTACCTAGATAAGGTGACTTCCGAAATTCTGTCTGGATTGTTTGACAGCCACACTGGAAACCACTTTGGGCATGAAGGATGGGTTAGTTGTGAAGGATACCCTGGTCTGCATGGGAGATGATGAAGGGTTCCACAGCCATAAGTGCTTGCAACTCAGAGAATCTTCTGACTGAAGTGATGGCCAGAAGGAATGCTGTCTTCCAGGAGAGAATTTTTAGTTCTGCAGAAGAAGCGGGTTCAAAACGGGGCAGGGTGAGCTTTTCCAATACAAAGTTAAGGTCCCAAGCTGGTGTTGGTGTCCTTCTGGGTAGCCTCAAGTTGCTAGCCCCTCTTAGGAACTGGTTGATCAAAGGGTATGAGAAAAAGGGGCTGCTCAGTGGGAAAATGAGCAGAAATAGCAGAGGCATGAATTTTTATAGATAAGAAAGACAGGCCACTGTGTAGCAAGTCAGCTAAGTAATCCAGGATGAGAGAGAGGGCTGTGCCGTCTTGGCTCTCTTAGCCTGGATCCAGGTGCATTTATCAACATAAGACTTTCTGGTGCTAGGACTTCTGACCTCATGGATAACATCCAGAACTTGTTTACTGAGGTTGGCAGATTGGTTAGAGATTAGGGAATAATCCAAGCTGCCAAACTGAGGGTCTGCGATTGGGGATGCATGAATTCCCCTTCCCTCTGGGTCATGAGGTTTGGAATCTGAGGAAGATGCCATGGGGGTAGCGGGGACAGGATCCACAGCAAGGGGTGCCAATGTTGCTGGTGCCAGTCTAGAGCTATAAGAATGGTCCTTGGTATTTCCTCCCTTATTTTGAGCAGTACCCTGGGATGAGATATAGGGGAGGAAAGGCATAGACCGACACAGTGACCCAGGGGAAGGACAGGGCATCCACTTTCCAAGCCAGGTAGTGATGCTCCCTGGTGCAGAATTTGCTGAGCTGATGGTTGGTGTGGGAGGCAAAGAGGTCGACCTAAGGGGGTTCACCATTTCTGAGTTATCAGGGTGAAGGTACTTCTGTTGAGCTGCCACTCGTGTGTCCAGAAGATTTCTGCTTAATTGATCTGCCAGAGAGTTGAAAGAGCCTGGTAGGAATTGTGCTAACAGGTGTAGTTGCATGGCAGGGGCTGGGTGCCAAAGGGTCATGGCCAGCCTGCATAGAGCATAGGAGCGAGTCCCTCCCTGCTTTCTGATGTACCACATTACAGTGGCGTTGTCTGTTTTGATCAGGAGAGCCCCTGGAGAGAGAAGAGGCTTGAAAGCTAACAAGGCATGCTGCACAGCCATCATCTCTTTTTGACTGATGTGCAGAAAGATTTGCTGTGGGCTCCACTGGCCCTGTATGCACCTGCCGTCCAGGTGTGCACCCCAAGCGTAGTCTGATGCATCTATAGTGAGGGTCTGGGTGGCAGGGGGTGGGGAGAAAGGCATTCCCTTGTTGTGGGAGCATGCTGTTGCTCACCAAAGAACATCTTTTCTGAGGCAAAGAATTATAGGTAGAAGAGTTTCCAGGTCTTGCAAGTGTTGACACTAAAAGCTCTTTAGGTACCACTGAAGGTTCCTCATATGCAGTCTGACATATGGAATAAGTAGAATGCAAGATGCCATGAACCCCGGAGCTTGCAGGATCTTCCTTGCAGATAGCTGGGGCCTGGTGGCTAGTTCAGAGAAGTAGGCTGTCAGGAAAATGTATTTCTCTGGAGTAAGATATGCCATCTGGGATGCTGAGACCAGACTTGCTCCCAGGAAGATTATCCTTTAGGTGGGCACCTGTTTGGATTTCTTTTCATTGATTGCATACCCTAGGGAGGTTAGTAGGCTCTTTACAAAGGCCAGGTGCTTGAGCAGCTTTTCCTGGCTGTCTGCCTGAATAAGGCAGTCATCTAAGTATGGGTAAATCTGAATTTTTTTTGTCTGCAAAAGGCAATGGCCAGAGCCAGACATTTTGTGAAAACTCTGGGAGCAGTAGATAAGCCAAAGGGAAGCGCAGAAAGTGTTGAGATCCTGCCCTGGAGTGGAGATATTTCCTGCACGATTCCCTGCCAGGAATGTGGAGGTAGGCCTCTTCTAGATCTAGGGTGGCTACCCAAACGTCCTTGGACAGCATGGGTAGCAGCTGCTGGAGGGTGAGCATTTTGAATTTTTGGATCACCAGGAAGGTGTTTAGAATGGATAGATCGAGGATGGGGTGCCAGGTGCCCTCTTTTCAGGGCACCAGAAATAGTCTGGAGTAGAAACCTTGACCTATCTGTTCTGCTGGAACATGCTCTACTGCCCTCATAGAGAGCAGGGAAAGGATTTGCTTTTGAGCCTCTGTCCACTGACTTGGTGGAAGATCTGGGAACCCTTTTGGGGTTGGAAGGGTGTGGAAGGAAAATATGTATCCCTGAGAGGCAATGTTCAGAACCCAGTGGTCCTTAGTAATGGTGGCCCAAGTGCTTGAGTGAAAGGAAAGTTTTCTTCCTAGGGGTAAGTGAAGGTGGGCAAAGGCAGGGGGTGGAGGAGGTGGAGTCATTGTGAGTTCTTACCATAAGGGGGTGGCTTAGAACTCCATGGTTTTGTAGTGGAGGTAGTGCACTGTTTAGATCTCTGCATTCCCTGGGGTTGCTGTCTGGAGGGTCTGTTTCCATGGGGCCTAGGCTGGACCAGTTTACTGGGAGCAGGAAAGGACCAGTGTTTGGAGGGACAATGCCTGCTGAACCTAGGGGGTGGACCTGCAAGAAATCCTTAACTGTTTGCATAGATTTTGCCTTTTCTTCCTTCTTTTTTAAGACCTCTTCTGCCTAAGTGCCAAATAAGTTATCTTTGTGCAAGGGGGCATCCACCAATTTAGATATGACATGGTCTGGCAGGGGCTGTTCCTTAAGCCATGCATGGCTTCTAATGACAGATCCAGTGACTGCTGCCCTGCAAGAAGCTTCTAGGGTGTCCAAACCACAGTTAGTTACTTGACTTGCAGAATGCATTACCTCTTGTAAATCTTTAGATTCTGCCCAAGCAGGAAAGGAAGACATTTTTTTTGTTTAAGGAGTTCCAAGGTATGTTGCTGAAATTTCAGCACATGGGACTGACAATTTAGTGCCCTGATAGCAAGAGTAGCTGAGGTGTATACTTTTTTACCCCATCTGTCCAATGCTCGGGAATCCCTGTCTGAGGGGATGGGATTCTTAGCAGAGGTTGCCTTAATCCCTTTTGGCCCTTGAGAAATGACATCAGGGTCAGCTGTAAGATTTTTAAAAAGTTATTTGTGTGAGTCAGGGACTCTATAGTACCTGTCTGGTTTTCTGGGAGCAGGAGGAAGGGCATCAGGAGTCAAGCTGGATTAGAGGAAAACACCCTCCACAACATCCAGGACTGGGGAGGTGGGCAAGGGTCTGTGTTGTGGAAGATCTAGGAATTCCCTGAGTCTCTTTTTAGACTGAGGATAGTCCTGACTAAGGGAGCATTTCCGATAGGAGAAGGTATGCAGGGCTTCCCCAAATGAAAACTCCTCTGGGGGAGAGGCTGAAGGAATGGAAATCTCTGCATCAGAATCCTCATAAGTGGAGAGGGGTTGCATGTCTTCATATTCAGAAGCATCGGATTCATCTGACTCTTGTTCAGACAAAACTACAGGGGGCAGATCTCTTTTCCTTTTGGAGGGGGTAGCTTGGCTTCCTCTGATCAGCATGATAAGGTCTTCCGCCATTTTAAGTGTTTGAGACTGAGGCAAGGTAGCAGGTGCCTGAGAGTGGGTCGTTGGTTTCTTGGGTGTGGTTTGTACCCTGGGCCTAAGAAACTCAGTAGTTTTAGAAAGAACAGTAGTCACGAAAGAAGACATCGGTGTGTGTCGAGATTCGGTAGTGTGAAGGACTTCCTGGGAAGCCGGTGCCTGCTCAGCAGCTCTGGACCCTTCCAAGACAGAGACAACTGCAGGATCCTTAGTCGAAGAAGAGTTTTGCGGCATACTGGACTCCGAAAGGGTCTCGGTAGTGGCCAGCGAATCAATAGAAGTGGGCATTAGGGGCTGCAAAAGCACCTCACTGAGTACCGGAGAACTGACGACTAGCTTAATGGAAGTGTCGTCGGTAGGTCTGGATCTGTGCAGTCTGTCTCTATCTTTATGTTTTTTTTGGAAGATCTGCTGTCAGATGGCTTACCGAAGCTATATCGGAATTTAAGGACCAAGTGAAAATATCTAGCTACAATAAGGGCTTGACGACGGATAGTTCTGGCACTGAACAAAGCACAGAAGTGACAACGGGGAATGTCGTGGTCTGGCCCTAAGCAAGTGACTCAGTAAGAGTGGAAGTCTTGGTGTGGTATTTGCTTTCCACAGGCAAGACAATTATTAACTTTTTCTGAATCGGGTAGTGCAAGAGAAAAGGATCCCCAATGGGGTACTTAGCTTTAGAAGACTTCATCTTCAATTCAGTAGACGAAAACTCAGGTAGCGGCCAACCGGCACTCGTGTGAACTGCTTCTGCTTCAGGCTCTACGGCAAGAAAGACTGATGTAATGGCATTGGCTGTCTTACTTTATACTACTGACGACCTAACATCAGTGACATCAGAATGTTTGCTTAACTTTTTAGTTTAAATTCTGAAAGAAGGATTTGACCATGGGACCAGTAATTTGTTCCACGGTCAAGCCAAAAATGGTGTCTCTTGTCCAGGAAAAACAAGCAGCAAATGCTGGTAAAAATTAAAAGTCTTTCAAAGTCATTTTTTGTCACAGAAACACAGTAACAAGCACTTTAAAATAAACACAATTTCTCTACAGAAAAAAAATTTTTTTTTCAATCACTTTAAACAACTGACTGGAAAAAAAATATGCTCTTGTTTAAAAGTACAATACAGTCTCATAATAGTCTGTTAAAACACAAACTCCTAACTTAAAAAATAACTTAAACAAACACTGTTTTAAATGAAAGGTTTTTCCTCCAGGGGAACTTATCTGCTTGGCAAAGGATCAGCACCAGCCAACCATCAATCCTCAAAAGCCACACAGAAGCATACGTTTCAGCAGAAGGAAAGTTTTGAAGGGCATGGTACCAAAATCTGTCTTTTTATTAAGCTCAGATTACTGGTTTGGTCATATGGAAGGTACCCTAAAGCAGGTTGTTGTACCCTTGGGAGGATACAGCCCTTATAGCTAAGGCTACTGGAGTAGTGGTCAACATGATGAACATCAACCTGTACCAAGGATAATTCTGATGGAGTCACATCTGTAACAACCAAAGTTGATGTGAGTGGCACTGAGGAATGCACACGAACCCATACGACTTGGACAGATCCTAGGAGAGGATTGGCACCAAAATCTCAAAAGCCATAGTCACCAACACTAAGAATGGTACCATCTGTGAGTACTCAGCTCCCAGATTCACTTGACATCAGAGGCCTTAGTGTCAAGCACACTGGATGGTTCCCACAATTAGTTCCAGGCAAAGACTCCAGAGGGTGACTTGAGTTACAAACTCACTAAATCTACATGACAAACTAGTGAATGATCCAGTAAAAATGTAAAAAGGTCCAACTTCATATGCCCTTGTTACAGATGAGGATGGGATAATACTCGATTCAATCTGAGTCTTTAGTAAAGGCTCTCATTGTAACTTTCCAACCAACATCACAAACACCTCTGAAGAACCTGGCAGCTCTTAAAGAGAATGTAAACATTGGTCTCAATAAGAATGGAGGCAACTCCCTCTCAGAAGTGTGACTGCTGGTACAGGGCTTAGGAGACTTGCCAGAAATAAATATTGTTGGCTCTGATTGGAGATACTTTGACTGCAGGCACCTAAGTCTCAGGATGTAACCTAGACAACATAGGTGTAGAAGAGAAGATGGAGTCGTCTGACTTGTATTGCTTCAGGTTCCTGATCCCTGGTTGACTCCTCTTATTCTCTTGGCTTTTTTTAGGCTTCTCCAAGGTTAGCTCAAGGGGTAGAAGATCCTTAACAGTAAGTTTGATGTGGCGGTCCGAGTGGGATCCAGGCCCAAAGGTCGTACAACAGGGACAGTTCACCATAAGATGCTCTGGCCCCAGGCACATAACACAAAGGCCATGCACACTCTGGGACAGATTGCTATGGCCACATTTATAGCACTTATGAAAGATCTTCTAAGAGGATCTCTTGTGTTTATTCTGCTTATCCATGACAGAAGAAACATCAAATTCACCTAGAGGTGGTAAACCTGCTCTCCAAAAAAATAGTAATAAACAAAATGTATAAAACTTCTGTCTATTACTGCTTTTAAATTTTTTAAACCTGGGTGCACACCCGAAGAGAAGAAAGAAAAAAATTCTAAACTGACTTAAAAAACAAAATCATTAAAGTCCAAAAGGAACTCAGAAAAACTCTAAAAACAGTGTCTAAAAGGCAAAAAGAAATACACAAAAGTGCAATAAAGGAGTTCCACTTTGCTGCTGAAAGAATCATTGTGAGTGATCAGGATTGTAGCAAATGGGACTGGAGAAGAAAACAGTCCAAGGGGATTATGGGAGGAGGAAATTCTTAAAAGAGGTCAAGGTTAGGAGCTTTAGAATTGCTGAACTGGATATGAAAAGTGGCTCCTAGCCCATCAGTTGGATCAGACAGAGAGGATGACAAGTATGCTACCATCAAATGCACAGCACAGGAAATGTGACATACATATCACTTTTAAAATGTTATAAAAAAATCATAACATTAGATAAAATAATCAGTAAAAATGTACCCAAGTTTGCAAATGAAAATTTGAAAGCCTTTATTAGACTTTTTAGTTAGAATATTATAACATTATATAATCAATTCTGCTGTCTTTAACCACTAAAATGAATGTTCAATCTAAAGGCAATCTGTGGAATTCTTCATATATGCAAAGAAATCCAGTAATTTTTACATATGCATTTACTGCAGCATGCCTTACGTCCATTAAGCAGCAGTTCTGTAAAACTTACGTTTAACTTTAAGGGAGACCGTCTTCTTTGTGCGGATAAGGTTTATCACTTCTTCATGAATGCATGAAGATATTGAATAACCATTAATTCGAACAATCTCATCCCCAACCTACAGTAATGGATAAAAGAAAGAAATAAGTAAGTGGTTACAGGATATGTGTTAGTGGATAAGCATACGCAAGGGAATGGAACAGGTTATAAGACTGTCACAGGACATTAAAAAAAATCAGCTTTAATACAGTATGACAGTCAGAAGTTACAGTGTTTAGTGCAGCAAAAAAAAAAAAAAAATCAATCAACCATTAGTATGACCGCTCTAATTTCAGCACAGTAAAGTACAATAACTATGCAGTATACTTTCACAGCTATGAAATTTAAAATTGCCTGCCTTTTCCCATATTAAGACTGCCCACAACATCCTGTATACTCCTGCCACTAGCAAGTTATCAATCTACACTCAATAAGCCAATATCTAACACTGATAATTATAATGGTGACTGTATACATTGCTAAACTGTGGAACTCAATCACAGAAGATATCAGATATATCTCATCTTATCTACAATTTAAAATCTCTTTGAAGATGTAGCGCTCAAGTGAATGGTCCTCCATTTGTAACAACCCCATTATCAAGGTCACCTTCTTATTCTAAATGTTATCCCATCTATAACTTACATTGTCACTGAATCATATTTATCAGTACAATAGCACTGCCGTTGTAATAACTCCATTATTAATTTTGCACACCATGCAGTCAAATCAAACACCATTACATTTTCAAAACCTTTACTATTGCAGTCTCTGAGTTATGAGTCCCAAGTGAATCTAACTAATTGGATAAAATATGCATATACCACATCTCAAGCAAAGTTGGCAGTGCCATGATTGCTCCCCAGGTTAGTGAAAGCGGATAACATATACATACTAAATCTAGAGCAATTGATAATAGTTTTTCAATCTTACTCACAAACACTGGCTAATCTACAATGTATGTACTGTACCTGTGTACTATGTATGTATTCTACCTACATTCCAAAGTTCAGCTGTACACCACAAATCTATTACTTACCTTTATTTTTAAAATTAATATTTTTTTGATTGTTCTCTCCACTGTAACAGTTTGTGCCGCATACCACTGTAAAAACATGTCTCTTGTAATTTGTGTGTATGCTGATTATGTCTAAACAACTAAATGTGTCTGTAATTTTTCTTTGTGGAGCTTTTCTCCCCGGGCCTCTGCTGAAAAAGGGCCTTTCCGGCTCAGTCAGACACCCCCGGTTAACAAATGTAAAATAAATAAATAAAATAAAATATACGTTATTAGCTGTTTGTGTGCTATTATTACAGTAAGAATATTATATAAACATAATATATATATATATATATATATATATATATATATATATATATTGACTTTGAAACATCGAATGTTCAGAACATCAACGTTCTGATCATCGAGACCAGAACATCGAAGTTTCAAAATGAACCACACAAACACCAAATAAATCACAAAAACTATGTTATGCAGGGGGGCTTTGCCCCCCTGCACCCCCCACACCCCCCTACTTTAATATTCCAACTCCGAGATCGCACTACAGTGGGGTAAGGGAAATCTCCCATTTACCGCTATATGAGGTAGCGCTAAACGGGAGATTTCTCATACCCTACCTGCAATGCCAACACTCAGATGGCACACACAACATGCAGAGCACCTTACTGCCCTGCATACACACCCACAATTCTACATTGTCACTTACCTGGCACTTCCACTTTAAACCTTCGATGTTTTGAACATCGATGTTCTGGTCTCACTGATCAGAAAGTACAGTTGTGTACCTACTATAAATGTAGATGTTCAAGTGTATTCACTGTTGCAGTCATTACTCTTGGGTTATCCTACTGGCAGGCTACCCGCAGTCGGCCAGAATTCCAAAGTCTAGGTCTGGCATCGGTTGCTGTCGCCTCTTCCCTGATGTCAGTGCGCCAGGGGTATAAAAGATGCCATTTTCTTCAGTTTTTCTTGCCCCAGATGTCAGGTGCCCCCAAATTGGTAGGCTGAAAAAATATGCCAATAAAAATGCATGCACAAAAATAACATTTCCTTCATCTACAAGCAAATACACCAAATAGGTTGTATAAGATAGAGAAGTGCAGATAAATCCCAGCAAAGAAAAAGGGGGATGGTGGGTGGGTAACCTGGACTGCAACAGTGAATACACTCGAACATCTACATTTATGGTAGGTACACGACTGTACTATGTTCATCATGTTTCACTGTTGCAGTCATTACTCTTGGGTTGAATCCCAAAGCTGAGGATGGGTGGCTGGGCTAAATAGGATTAGGAGAGGCTATGAGGCCCTGCAGAACTGCAGTGGCAAAACCTGCTCTGGACATAGAGTAAAGAGGGGTAAGTGGTAGTGCTTTGTGAAGGTGTGCACTGAACTCCAAGTTGCAGCCTCTAAGATATCTTTGGTTGGTACTCCTCTGAGGAAGGCTGCTGAAGTGGCTGCTGCTCTGGTGGAATGAGGCCTAATGCCCTTAGGCACTGATTTGCCATGTTGAAAATAGCAGAAATGGATGCAATTGCCTATCCATTTAGAAATAGTCTGTTTTAAGATAGCCTTTCCTTGTGATCCTGCAGCATATGACACTAAAAGTTGCTCAGTCTTTCTGAAAGCTTTAGTTCTGTCCAAGTAGAAGCGTAACTGCCTGTGTATGTCCAAAGAATGCAGAATTTTCTCACCCTTGTTCTGTGGATTTGGATAAAAGGTAGGCAAGTGAATGGTTTGGTTGAGGGCCACACTGGACACCACCTTAGGCATAAATGTAGGGTTTGTCCTCAGAGAAACCCTGTCTGGGTGAAAAATGATGAAAGGTAACACAGCCATGAGTGCTAGTAACTCCGAGACTCGCCTTGCAGAGGTTATTGCTAGGAGCAGAGCTGTTTTGCAGGATAAGAATTTTACATCTGCTGTTGATGCTGGCTCGAAAGGAGGCAGTGTGAGTTTTTCCAAAACATAATTGAGGTCCCAGGCCGGAATTGGTGCTCTCCTTGGAGGCCTAATGTTTTTTGGCCCCTCTGAGGTACTGCCTTATTAAAGGATGAGAAAAGATAGGTGGTTCCGTATTGTAATGGGCTGAAATGGCAGAGGCATGAATCTTAATTGATGAGAAAGAAAGGCCTTTGTTCAGCATCTCAGTTAGGTATTGTAAAATCAGAGGGATATTACATACAGACGTGTCACTGCCTTGTTCCTGGTTCCAAGCATAGAATCTCTTCCATTTTTCTGCATATGATTTTCTGGTACTGGGCCTCCTGGCCTCCAAGGTAACATCCATAATTAGAAGTTATGTACCTACCATAACGTTCCATGTTAGTTGTCTTCTCTCGCCTTCTTTCTTGCTGGATGGGTTCGGAGCCGATCCTCGGCTCCGACTCGGCACTAGCTTTAGCTCGAGAACTCCTTTTACCAGCTCGAGGCAACCCTATATCCCATGATGCAAGGCGGAACTACCTCAGATCTCGTTTGGTAGCTAACTAACCCTGCTAAAGACTTATCCTAATATAATTAGGAACCATGGTTCCTAAAAGAAGTCCTCATAACAATGCTCCAGAGGAAGCAATCTAATAGGAACTCTCCAAGATCTGTCCAGGCCAGGGGAAGGAGGGAGGGCAAGAAAGAAGGCGAGAAGACAACTAACATGGAACGTTATGGTAGGTACATAACTTCTAAATGTTAAGTTGTCAATCTCGCCTTCATTCTTGCTGGATGGGACCAAGTCCTCAGCACCTGTATCCCGGTGGCTCAATGGAACAGACTCTTGAGAACAGTGGAACCAAAACTGGCCCTATCTCTGGAGGCCAAATCCAACTTGTAATGAGACACAAAGGTATGAGGCGTGGCCCAAGTAGCTGCTGCACAAATAGTGTCAATGGGAAGTCTATCCTGAAAGGCTACAGAAGTGGATAGACTCCTGGTCGAATGTGCTTTTGGCTTAGAAGATAGTTGTTTGCCCCTTAGAGAGTACACATAGGAAATGGTGGAAGTCAACCATCTAGATAAGGTCACTTTAGATACTGGAAGACCCAACCTGTTTCCTGCATAGGAGACAAACAATTGGTCTGATTTTCTAACTTGTTTAGTCCTATGTAAGTAGTACCTGAGCTGATGGTGAACATCCAAAAAATGTAGCTTCTGTTCAGCTCTGTCAGAATAGTTAGGAAAGAAAACTGGTAGATCAATAGATTGGTTAATATTGGCTTGAGATACAACCTTGGGAAGAAAGGAAGGGTTAGTTCTGAGCGAAACCCTATCCTTATGAAACACCAGATAAGGTGAACGAATACAGAGGGCCTGAATCTCAGAAACTCTTCTTGCAGAGGTAACAGCCAGCAAAAATATAGTTTTCCATGTCAACAACTTTAAAGAACACGTAGCAGACGGTTCGAAAAGAGGTAGAATTAGGGATGCCAACATTAAGTTCAGATCCCATTGCGGAGGAGGATGTTTCACAGGCGGTTTTAGGAGAAAAACTCCTCTCAAAAGGCTTTGCATAACTTATGAGACATGATGTTATTGTCCTGCAAGCCAACATGAAATTTGGAAATAGCAGCCATTTGTACTTTGACTGTAGATGATGACGATCCCGAATGAAAACCTCCGCCAGGAAATCCAAAACAGAATGTATAGGAGCGGTGAAAGGATCAATATTTCTGGCGTTTGCCCAAATAGAAAACGCCGCCACTTGCTAGCATAAACAGTTCTAGTGGACGACTTTAAAGAAGACACTAAAATGTCTCTGACTGAGTCAGAAATCATTGGTAGCCTGGCTAGGGAAGGAAGTGGAGCAACCAAGCAGTGAGGTTGAGAGAATGAATGGCTCAGTGCTGCTGACCCGACTGGTGGATCAAAAGATCCGGAACTGGGTCCAGATGCCAGGGCTGCACCAGAAGGTGATGATGTAGAGACGGAAACCAAATTTGTCGAGGCCAATATGGAGCAATGAGGATCAATTTGGCTCTCAAAACGGTGGCTTTCTGAATGACTTGTGGAATCAATGGAAAGGAGGAAAAGCATAAAGAAGTCCCCGAGGCCAATCCTGGGTTAGAGAGTCTCTCAAGGGTTGGCCTGGAAGAGGAAATAGTGTGAAGTAATCTGGGCACTTGCTGTTTTGAGGGAAGCGAAAAGATCGCAACAAGGGTGCCCCACTTCAGAAAAATCTGATCCACTACAGACTGATTGAGAGACCACTCGTGAGGCATCAGAATAGATCTGCTTAGCCTGTCCGCCAATAGGTTGGACCTGCCGGGATGTGCGTTGCTATCAGAAACCGCTGAGAAGAGATCGCCCATTGCCAAAGTCTGAGAGCTTCTCGACATAAGGGATAGGACCTGGTTCCGCCCTGTTTGTTGATGTACCAGACCACGGACATATTGTCCGTCTGTACTGCAATAGTCCCTGTGGGAAGAAAGTCGCCGAGGGCTTGCAACGTTAAAAGCACTGCTCTCATCTCCAGGACATTTATGTGCAGGTGGTATTCTATGGGTTGCCACGTCCCGTGGACCATCCTGCCCTGATAATGCCCCCCCCACCCGATTAGAGAGGCATCCGTGGTGACTGTGGCAACTGGAGGAGGGGAACAAATGGTCGGCCCTGATGAAGAAGAGGGAAGATACCCACCATCGTAGATGAGCCCTGCAAGACTGTGTCACTAAGATCTCGTGTCTCATGGGCAGATCGTGGTACGACCACTGCGTGAACAACATCCACTGCAGGAGACGCATGTGGAAGCGAGCTAGTGGAAGAAGAACAATGGCTGCAGCCATTAGGCCTAGAACCTTCAAGACAAACCTGGCTTTGACCTTGCTGCTTTGTAACAGAAGCTGAACAAATTTCTGGATGTCCAGAATCCTTTGATTTGTTAGTCTGGCTAACATGTTGACGGTATCTAACTCTGCGCCTATAAAGGTGATAGATTGGCAAGGCAGCAGAGAGGATTTTTCGAAATTCACCGAAATTCCTAGACTCTTGCAAAGCTGTAAGGTGTAGTCTCTGGACCGAAGCTGATCCTTGGAGGTGGCGGAGAGGAGCCAGTCGTCCAAATAAGGAAACACTTGGAATCCTCGACGTCTCAGGTGAGCTGTGACCACCGCCATGCATTTGGTGAACACTCTGGGGCTGAAGTGAGGCCAAAGGGCAGTGCTCTGAATTGGTAATGACTGGCTCCCAGCCGAAAGCGGAGAAACCTTCTGGAGCGTCTGTGAATCTTTATATGATAGTACGCATCCTGAAGGTCTATCGAGCACATCCAGTTGTCCTTGCCCAGAAAAGGCAGAATGGATTGCAGCGTGACCATCCGGAATCTTGCCTTTTTGACAGACTTGTTTAGTCTGCTTAGGTCTAGTATTGGTCTCCAATCTCCCGTCCTTTTGGGGACCAAAAAGAATCTTGAGTAGAAGCCGGATCCTACTTGGTCTGCCGGCACTGTTTGGATGGCTCTTTTTCCCAGGAGTTTTGAAACTTCCTGTTTTGCCAAATCCCTTTGACCGGGTGAGATGTCTGGAAGGGATTGTAGAGGTACGGGAAACCTTTCGAAGGGGATTTTGTAACCCTCGGATATAATCGACTGTACCCACTTCTCTTGTGATAGGGATTGCCAGGCTACTGGGTACAGCGAAATTCTTCCCCCGACTGCCTCCAAGGGTGGACAGTCGGGCAACACCTCAGGGATGCTGAAAAGGCTTCTCAGGAAGAGGCTCCCTGTTGCCCTGGTTCTGAGGACCCCCCCTGCCTCTAGGGCGGCGTCTATTATTGTTACCCCCTCTGCCTCTAGGGGTAAACTGACCACGTGTGTCCGTGTAGCTCCTTGGGCTTTACGGAACCACATCTTCCCCCCCTTCTGACCCTTGGGATATGGTCTAGAAGGAGTGGAAAACTGGACTCCAACGGCAGAAAGAGTTTTACCGTCTTGTTCACATCTGGTCAAAGTATCCTTCACCTGAGGTCCGAACAAAGCCGAACCGTCAAAAGGGGTGTTGGTGAAGGACGCCTTAAAGGGGTCCGCAAAATTACACAGCCGCATCCAGGCTTGGCGTCTAAGAGCAACACCTGTGCCTGCGGCCTGCTCGTTCCATCGGCTGCATAAGATATGAGCCGCATGGAGGAGTTAGATATCGAATTCAGGATAGCTAGCTGAGAGGCAATCTTTTCCTGAGCCCCAGCAGCTGAAGGATCCTGGACTACTTCTCCCAGTTCCTTGAGAATATCTCGTTGAAGCCTGGTGAAGTGACAAAGGTAATTCAGCAACGCATTGCAAAGGTCGCTGAAGAAAACATCCGCTTTCCATACCTGTCCATGGTCCTAGAATCCTTATTAGGAGGATGGACAGGTACTGAAGGATCCGCCAGTTCCTTCTTAGTGGCCGCCGCCACCACCATAGCATCCACAGAGACACCTTTGGACAGGAACTGTTTGTCCAAGGGGCCGTGATGAACTTGGATGGTCTCCTGGGGACAGGTTCCACAGAATCTGGAGCGCCACGCCTTCGAGCCACTACCTGCATGAGTGGGTCGAAGGCGGAGACACCCAGGAGGTGGAGGGTCGGGATCCAAAGCCTCCAGGTATACCGACTCATCCTCGGAGGGGTCAATGGAGGCCAATTCCCCTCTGTTTGAGGAGCTCAAGGATGTCTGAAAATGAGACATCCTCAGAGGGGACCGTGGGAACCCTCCGACTCATCTAAGTCGGTATCAGATGTAGTAGACTCAGGGGAGTCTGTGTGTTTCCTCTACGTCCTCTTCCGAGGGGTTCCCCTGCAGGGTCAGGAGAAACCTCGGAAGAGGAGGAAATTCCCAGTGGGGAAACCTGGGGCGATGGATCCCTGGGCCTGAGAGCAAGAGGCTGGCAAGAGGCATCTGCAGGCACTGATGAGGGAGGAGCTAGAGGGATAGACCGTTGACCAGGCTCAGAGGCCAGGACACTCCTCATCACCTCAAAGGCTCCTCTCCCGGGAGACCTGAACACACCCGCTCAAGAAACAGGAATGGTCGGCTCCAAGGAGAGAGAAGGCTCGAGGCGATGTCGGCGCCGAGCTTACCAAAGCCCGAGAGGGAGAGCGGGGTCGACAAGGGTCCGATGCCACTAGCCCCTCGGAGCCGACAGTGGAAACCCGACGACCGGATCCCTCCAAGGAAAGTCTCAAGGAGGAGATCGGAGCCGAGGATGACGGAGCAAGGATGTATCGGCTCCGCATCGAAACAGTCGCTGTCCCAAGAAGCTCCGGCTCCGAACTCTGGTGTGGAGTCGGAGGAGGAATCTCAAGAATTGGGGCTGTAGCCAAGTCTGTTGAGACGGGCTATGGAGCATTTGGGCCAGTGCCTGAGACTTCAACAGTCTGCTTACCACCCTCTCCAAATCGTGGTCAGACAGCCTGGAAGATCTCAAGATCGGCTCCGATGGCTCGCTCCGACAAAAGAGGAGACCCGGAGCCGAGTGAATACTTAGTATCGAAGGGGACCGGGATCTCTTACGGGCCGGAGCCATCGGAGCAAGTCCCTTGAACCCCAGATGGAGCCGAGGATCTCGGCTCCGATGCTGATAAAGTGTCGGCTCCAGCCGAGCCGACAAGGCAACAGTAGTCAGGGTATCGGAGCCGGCCGGCACCGAACCCACTACTCTAGCAGAAGAAGCATCGGCTCCAGCCGAGCCGATATCGTGAGCCGGAGCCACCGGAGGAGGCTTGGACACTGTAGCCTGAGCCTTCGTGGCTTAAGAGGTTTTCCTGCCCCTTGCTTAGGAGGAGAACCTTCAGGTTTTAACAAACCTCGGAGGATCAGTTTGTTCCTCCTTTCCTGCAGGACTCTCTGGCTAAAGGCATGACACAATGCACAGGAGTCCTGCAGGTGCAAAGGCCCCAGGCAATACACACAAGAAGTGTGACCGTCTGTCAGGGACATTTTCTGACAGCACTGGTCACACTTCTTGAAGCCTGAGACCTTGCCTTCCCTAGACATCCTAAAAGGATATACACAAACAGTCCCCACAAACACACAACTTAATCCCTACACAGACACACAGGAAGGGAATAACTTGGGGAACTAGGCCTGACTAAAACTTTAACTGAAAAAACCTTTTTAAAAGTTTAAAAAGGAAGGGAATAGGGTGGGCTGTACTAAATACAGGCTAACCTGACACTGAAGGGAAATTAAAACCCCTAACTAAACTTTTTTCTTATTTAACAAGAAAAACTTACCTCAGCTGGCAAAGGAGACCTCTTTCGCTAAGCGGCAAACGAGATCTGAGGTAGTTCCGCCTTGCATCATGGGATATAGGGTTGCCTCGAGCTGGTAAAAGGAGTTCTCGAGCTAAAGCTAGTGCCGAGTCGGAGCCGAGGATCGGCTCCGAACCCATCCAGCAAGAATGAAGGCGAGATTGACAACTTAACATCAGCTTTTGAAAGAGGAGTGTTCTGAATGGCTACATTATCCACCATGCTGCCAGATTTACGGTCCTGAGTTGGCTGTGCAGGATCTGATTGTTTTTTTGGGTCAGCAAGTGTGAAGTCTGAGGCAATATCCATACTGGACCTTGAGACAAGCTCTTTAGGATTGGATACCAGTGCTGGCGTGGCCAGTCTGGTGCAATCAGTATCATTTTTGGCTTCTCTTGTCTGACCTTTAGGAGTATCCTGGGAAGGAGAGGCAGTGGGGGAAAAGCATACACTGTTAGATTTTTCCAGCTAAAGGATAGGGCGTCCACTTTCCATGCTTACTTGTGATAAATTCTTGTGCAAAATCTCTGGAATTGGCAGTTGTGAGGGGAGGCAAATAGATCTATGTCTGGGCATCCCCATTTCCTTATTATCATGCTGAAGACTTGTGGATCCAGTTTCCATTCGTGGAGATCCATGAGGTTTCTGCTTAGTTAGTCTGCCAGAGTATTTGTTTTTCCTGGCAGGAATTGTGCTTGCAGGTGAACTTGAAAAGCCAATGCTGTGTCCCATAAGGTCATTGCTTGTCTGCAGAGGGGGTAGGAATGTGTACCTCCCTGCTTGTTTATGTACCACATGACCGTAGTGTTGTCTGTCTTTATCAGTAACTGTCCTGGATGAAGCAGGTCCTTGAAAGCTGTCAGGGCATTTTGAACAGCTAGCATCTCTTTTTGATTGATGTGAAGATGCATCTGGTTTGCAGGCCATGTGCCCTGAATACATTTTACTGCCATATGGGCCCCCCAGGCATAATCTGATGCATCCGTTGTCAGTGTCTGGCTGTGGGTAAACTGAATGGCAGACCCTTGTTGTGGTGACAGGCTTCTGCCCACCATCGAAACTCCTGTTGCAGGCAGGGAATGAGTGCAATTACTGTCTCCAGGCTGTGGCATTGCTGAGTCCAAACACTTTTTAGATACCATTGTAGTTTCCGCATATGCAGTCTGGCATATGGAATTAGTAGAATGCAGGATGCCATGAAACCCAAGGCCTGCAGGATTTTCCTTGCAGATAAGTGGGTTTTTGTTGCCAATTTCTTGAAGTAAGTAGTCAGTTGCTTTTGTTTATCTGGCGTGAGATAAGCCATCTGGGCAGTTGTATTTAAGCTTGCACCCAGGAATATTATCTCTTGAGAGGGCACTAGTTTTGATTTATTTTCGTTAACTGTGTACCCTAGGCAAATTAGTAATCTTTTTACAAATGCCAGGTGCTTTAGAAGAATGTCTTTGCTGTCTGCTTGAATAATAAGGCAGTCGTCCAAGTAGGGATATATTTGAATTCTGTTTTGTCTGCAAAACGCTATTACTGGTGCCAGGCATTTTGTGAAGGCTCTGGGCGCAGTAGATAAGCCAAAGGGCAGTGCAGAGAAATGGTAATGCATTGAGCCAGCTATGAATCTGAGGTATCTTCTGCAAGATTGTCTGACTGAGACATGCAGGTATGCCTCTTTTAGGTCCAAAGTTACGAGCCAAGCCTTCTTGCCCAGCATGGGCAGTAGCTGCTGTAGTCGACATTTTGAATTTTGGAACTTCCAGAGACGTATTTAGTATAGACAGGTCCAGTACTGGTCTCCAGGTTTTGTCCTTTCTGGGTACTAGAAAAAGTTTGGAGTAAAATCCTTGCCCCTGCTCTTGTTGTGGTACTTGCTGAATGGCCCTCATGTCCATGAGGGCTGTAATTTGTTTTTGTGTCTCTGCCCATTGATTGTGTGGCAGGTCTGGCATACCTTTTGACCTTGGCAGAGTGTGAAAATGGAATCTGTAGCCTTGGGACACTATGTTCAGGACCCATTTGTCTTGGGTAACCATTTGCCAATTTGATGAAAAAAGTACTAGTTTTCCCCCTAAGGGGGCTTCCAAAAGAAAAATGCTTGGAACTGGTAGAGGAAAGTCATTGGGACTGTTTCCTGTAAGGTTGTGATTTGTCTTCTCCGCTTTTGGAGGTAGGAGCACCCCATTGTTTAGGCCTGTATGAGCCTTGGGGCTGAGATCTGCCTCTGGGATGCCTGTATCTGCTCTTTGTGGTCTATGTGACACTGGAAAGGACCAATTTTTAGACGGCCAGTTCCTGCTAAACCTGGGTGGCTGTACCTGTAAGAAATCCTTGACTGTCTGCATGGATTTTGCTTTATCCTCCATTTTTTTTCAACACCTCTTCTGCTTTAGTACCAAAGTGTCATGCTGTAATGGTGCATCTAATAATTGTGCTTGAACATGATCAGGCAGATTCTGTTCCTTTAACCAAGCATGCCTTCTAATCACAGAACCTGTAACTGCGGCCCTGCAAGAGGCCTTGAGTGAATCATAACCACATTGCAAAGTATGCTTTCCCACTTATTCAGCTGCATGCAATAAATATTGCAATTCCTTGTTCTGTGAACATTCAGTATTTGTCAACAATTTCTGTTTAAGCAGTGACATTAAATATTGCTGACATTTAAGCATATGAAACTGAAAATTTAAAGCCCTTACAGACAGGGTAGCAGAAGTGCAGACTTTTATCCCCCATCTATCTAGAGCCCTAGAATCCCTATCAGAGGGGACAGGGTTTTTTGCAGTGGAAGCTTTAACCCCTTTGGGACCCTGAGATATAGTTTCTGGGTCAACAGCGGGGTTTTTGTATAGGAATTTATGAGAATCCCGGACCCTGTAGTATCTGTCTGGCTTAGCAGGTGCAGGGGGTAAAGAGTCAGGGGACAGGCCGGACTCTGAAAATACATACTTTACAATGTCTAGAAAGTACAGTTTTGTACCTACCATAAATGTAGATGTTCGAGGATCCACATTGCTGCAGTCCTAACTATTGGGTAGTCCGCTGTCCAGTCGGCCCGAATACCAAAGTATATGGCTGACGTCGGTCAGGGCGCATTAGACTGACGTCAGTACGTCAGGGTACTAATGCGCATGACCGACGTCATATCCTCAGTCTTTTCTTGCCCCAGATGTCAGAAGACCCTGAAAAGATAAGGCCAAAACCAAAAACTCCAAACATACCTGCACCAAAAATATGTACAATATATACAAAATTACTAGAACATAACCTCACCTACACAACCACCCCTAAACACAGAGGGGAAGGAGGGAGGGTAAATTGGACTGCAGCAATGTGGATCCTCGAACATCTACATTTATGGTAGGTACAAAACTGTACTATGTTCTTCATTCCACATTGCTGCAGTCCTAACTATTGGGTAGAATCCCAAAGCAGAGGTAAGGGAGGCTGGCAAATCATAAGGAAGCAGGAACCGACAACATGCCTTGCAAAATAGCTGTGGCAAAACCAGCCCTAGACTTAGAGTAGAGAGGAAGGTGATAATGCTTAGAGAACGTATGCACTGAACTCCAAGTAGCTGCCTCCAAAATATCCTTAGTTGCCACCCCCCTTAGAAATGCTGTTGAAGTGGCAGTAGCCCTAGTGGAATGAGGCCTAATCCCAGCTGGAATCTCCTTGCCATGATGGGAATAACAAAATGCAATGCAAAACCCAATCCACCTAGAAATAGTTTGTTTTGACACAGGCTTGCCCTGCGAACTCAAAGCAAAAGAAACAAACAACTGCTGAGACTGCCTAAAATCCTTAGTCCTGCTCAAATAATAACGCAATTGCCTGTGTACATCTAAAGTGTGCAAAATCTTCTCCCCTTTATTTTGGGGATCTGCATAAAAAGTAGGCAAATGAATAGTTTGGTTTAAAGCCACACTAGAAACCACCTTAGGCATAAAGGAAGGATTAGTACGTAAAGATACCCTATCCTTATGAAAAATCAAAAAAGGCTCTACTGCCATAAGGGCCTGCAACTCAGAAACCCTTCTTGCAGAAGTAATGGCCAACAAAAAAGCAGTCTTCCATGACAAGTATTTCAATTCAGCAGTAGCCGCAGGCTCAAAAGGTTGTAGAGTAAGTTTCTCCAACACAAAATTGAGATCCCAAGCAGGAGTAGGAGCTCTCGGGGGTCTTATATTCTTTGCCCTCTAAGAAATTGCTTGAACAAAGGATGCGAAAACAATGGTGGGTCACAATCATAGTGAGCTGAAATTGCTGCAGCATGAATCTTAATGGAAGAGAAAGACAAACCTTTGTCCAATAACTCAGTAAGATATTGAAGAGCCACACTCAAATTAGGCTCAGAAATCTCCAAATTGTTTGCTGCACTCCAAAATAAAAATCTCTTCCATTTTTCTGCGTACACTTTCCTTGTACTAGGCCTTCTGGCTTCCATAATCACATTTAAAACTTGTTGAGGAAGTTGAGACCTGCTGTCTTTCAAAACAGAATATGCCAGGCCGTTAGATGAAGAGAGTGAAGCTTGACATTGAGCAGGTGACCGTCCCTCTGAGACAACAGGTGTGGAATCAAGGGTAAAGGCCATGGAGGCTTCCTTACCAGACTCCTCAGTAGTGGGTACCAGTGCTGCCGAGGCCAATCTGGAGCTATCAAAATCATCCTTGTCTTGTCTTGTCTGACCTTTAGAAGCACCTTTGGAAGAAGAGGCAGAGGTGGAAAAGCATACACATGAAGATTTTTCCAACTGAAAGAAAGAGCATCCACTTTCCAAGCTGTGTGATGAAACCTCTTTGTGCAAAACTTTGGCAGCTGGTGGTTTAGTGGAGAAGCGAACAGATCTATGTCTGGAGTTCCCCATGACACTGTCAATTTTTGAAATACATGAAGATCCAGTTTCCACTCGTGGGGATCCATGATTTGTCTGCTTAACACATCTGCTAAGGAGTTCTGTGCTCCGGCAGAAACCTTGCCTGAAGAGTTAGTTGCAAGCTGAGCGCAGTCTCCCATAAAATCATTGCTTGCCTGCACAATGGGTAAGAATGTGTTCCCCTTGTTTGTTGATGTACCACATGACAGTTGTGTTGTCTGTTAGAATCAACACCTGTCCTGGAAGAAGTAACTCCTTGAAAGCCATTAATGCAAACTGGACTGCTAACATCTCCTTCATGTTGATATGTAGATGCTGTAGTCTGGCAGGCCACTTGTCTTGTATCCACTTTCCATTTAGATGAGCTCCCAAGCAATGTCTGAGGCATCTGTCGTTAGAATCTGACTCGCCTCTGGCCGGGTCACAGAGAGTCCCTTGTTTAGGTGACATTCCTGAGCCCACCACAAAAATTCCTTTTGAATGCAAGGTATTATTTGAATGACAGTGTCCAAATCCTGGCAGTGCTGTGTCCATACATTTTTAAGATACCATTGCAGCTTCCTCATATGCAGTTTGGCATTGGGAAGCACCAGAATACAAGATGCCATGAACCCTAAGGCTTGAAGGACTGTCCTTGCAGTCAGCCCGGACTGAAGAGATAGTTGATGGAAGTAACTGGAAAGATTCTTTTGTTTGTCCGGGGTTAAAAAGGCCATCTGGGCTGCTGTATTCAGTCTCACACCCAGAAAGCACATGTCTTGAGAGGGTACTAGACTGGACTTTATTTCGTTCACAGAATACCCTAGGCATCTTAGCACTGCTATGACATATTCCAAATGCTGTAGAAGGTCTTCCTTTTCTTGAGCCAGAATCAGGCAGTCGTCCAAGTAAGGATAGATTTGAATTCCTTTTAGCCTGAAGTAAGCTATCACTGGAGCCAGAACCTTTGTGAATACTCTGGTGGCAGTAGATAAGCCAAAGGGCAATGCAGAGAACTGATAATGAGAATTTCCAGCTCGAAAACGCAGATACTTCCTGCAACTTAGTCTTATAGGCACATGAAGGTAAGCTTCCTTGAGATCTAAAGTTACCATCCAGTGATCTTTGCCCAACAGAGGTAAAAGCTGTTGTAACGTCAACATTTTGAACTTGGGAATGTCCAGATAAGTGTTGAGGATAGATAAATCCAAAATTGGTCTCCACGTGTTCCCTTTCTTCGGTACTAGGAACAGGCGAGAATAAAATCCTAGGCCCCTGTCTGGCACAGGAACTGGCTGAATGGCCCCTATTTGGAGCAACAGAGAAATTTGCTTGTGAGCCTCTGTTCTTTGTAGAGGAGGAATGTCTGGCATGCCTTTGAAAGGAGGCAAGGTATGGAAATAAAACCTGTAACCGTGGTGAATAATATCCAGAACCCATCTGTCTTGGGTAATTAAATCCCAATTTTCTTTGAAAAGAGACAGCCTTCCTCCCAAAGGTGCTGCCAGGCGAGAATGTACTGGCAGCTGAAAAGGCAGGTCATTGGGTCTGCTTACGAAGGACTGACCCCTGCCCTCACCAGAAGTCTGAGCAGGGGAACTCCCTGTCCTAGGCCTAAAAGAACCTTGAGCTCTGCCCCTACCACGTCTAGACCTACCCCTAGACTGGGAATCATAAGCAGGATAAGTCCATCCCTTAGTAGGCCAATTTCTACTAAACTTCGGAGGCTGCACCTGCAAAAAATCCTTAACAGTTTGCATAGACTTAGCCTTGTCCTCCATTTTCTTTAAAAATGCTTCCACAGGCGAACCAAACAACACATCAGACTGTAAAGGAGCATCCAAAATCCTTGTTTTAACATGCTCAGCTAAATTCTGATCTCTCAACCAGGCGTGCCTACGAAGAACAGAACCAGTGGCAGCCACCCTCGAGGAGGCCTGCACAGCATCAAAACCACACTGCAAGGAATGTTTACCCACCTGTTCAGACACATGAACTAAATCCTGCAACTCTTTACACTCAATACCTTCTGCCAGAGCATCCACCTTAGATTTCAATTGTGAAAGGAGATAATTCTGATATTTTAACATGTGAAACTGACAATTCAACGCCCTCATGGCTAAAGTGGAAGAAGTATACACTTTCTTTCCCCATCTATCCAAAGCCCTTGCCTCTTTATCAGGAGGAACAGGATTTTTAACAACAGAGGCCTTCACACCTTTAGGCCCCTGAGAGACAGTTTCGGGTCTGCCCTAGGACTCTTAAAAGATACTTATGAGCTTCAGGCACCCTATAGTACCTATCCGGTTTAACTGGGGCAGGAGGCAAAGTATCAGGATTCAGGGAAGCCTCTGCAAAAACATCTTCCACCACATTCAGAACAGGAGGTATAGCTAAAGGCCTATGCTGGGGTAAAAACAAGAATTCCCTAAGCCTCTTCCTTGAATCAGAGAAATCTTGACCTTCCCATTTAAAATGCTCCCTCATGGAATGCAGAGTCTCTGAAAATGAAAAATCCTCAGGAGGAGAAGCTGAAGGAGTAGAATCATCCACATCAGAATCAGAATAAGGAGGAAACTCCTGCAAGTCTTCAGCCTAAGACTCAGAAGCCTCCGAACATTGCTCAAAACTCTCAAACTCAGGTTCCACCCTAGGCCTCTTATCAGGAGGGGGCATAGAACCTCTAATCATAGTAATCAAATCCTCTGCCATTTTAAGCATATGTTTCTTAGGCAAAGACCCTGAAGCACTAGGAGAAACCCCCACTGAAGCTAAACTTGGCCTGCCTCTCAAGGAAGCCTTGGAAACAGAAGGGAGGCTCTAACCACCTTAGGAAGAGAGGGAAGAACAGCCACCTGAGAAGCCCCCTCAGCCTGGCCTACTTCCTGAGAGGATACATCCTGTAACAGTAAAGTCTCTCCCTGAGACTCCAAAGAAACTCCTGGCAGAACCTCCGGCTCCACTGAGCCTTCTAAAGAACCGACGTCTGGGACTGTCGGTTCTTCCACTCTAGGCTTTGCTGCTTTGTCCTTGCGCTTTTTGGCCGAAGCGGGCGTCGGAGCATCCGACGGCATTTTATAATTACAACGCTTCCCAAAAACTAACCTGGCACAGTCTAACCTTCTCTTAATAGTGCATTTGTTAAATCTAGCACAAGAGCGGCATCCAACAACGTCGTGCTCAGGCCCTAAACAAGGTATACACAAAGTATGGTAATCCCTATGAGGTATCTGTTTCCCACAAGAAATACAGTTATTCACTTTTTCTGACATCCGGTTAAATACTGAGGCAAGAAAAACAAAATATTCCCCAACGGGGTACTTAGCCAACTTTGATTCGGTCTGAAACTCTGACTTCAGAAACTTTCAGAACGCCAACCTGCACTCGCAAAATTGCTTCTGCATCGGACCATGCGGCAAAAAAGACTGAGGATATGACGTCGGTCATGCGCATTAGTACCCTGACGTACTGACGTCAGTCTAATGCGCCCTGACCGACGTCAGCCATATACTTTGGTATTCGGGCCGACTGGACAGCGGACTACCCAATAGTTAGGACTGCAGCAATGTGGAATGAAGAACATCAGATGGAATAGAAAGGGGTCTGTGCTGAGGAAGTAGCAGAAAGTCTCTGAGCCTTTTCTTAGATTCAGAATAATCTTGGCTCTCCCAGTGGAAATGCTCCCTCATGGTATGCAGGGTTTCCCCAAAAGAATAATCCTCAGGAGGAGAGGCTGAAGGAATGGATTCTTCAGCATCAGAATCCTCATAGGGAAGCATGGAGTAATCCTGCTCAGAAGAAGAATTAGAGGAAATAGAAAACTGATCAGACGAATCATACTCTGTCTCTTGCCTAGGCCTCTTATCAGGAGGGGGATGGGAGCCCCTGATCAAAGTAATTAGATCTTCCGCCATTTTGAGCATCTGTTTTTTAGGCATGGAAGTCTGAGTAGGAGAATGCTGTACTTGGTTCTTTGTCTTTAGAGCTGCTTTAGTTTTTGTCTTTGAAGCTGAAGATGGCTTAATATATAGTTGTGTAGGTCTGAAGACACCCTCAGAAGCCAATGCCTGCTCAGGGGCTCCGGACCCATCTGAGGGAATGATTTCAGAGTGTCCAATACCTTGAGTATCTAGAGGCCCAGTCGGCTCCATGTGGGAGTCGGAAGCCGCCTGTGGCGCTGAGGTAGTGGGTGCCAGGGGCTGCAAAAGTGCCTCACTAAGAACCGGCGAACCGGCAACTGGCCTAGCAGAGGCCTCGTTGTCGGTTTTGGACCTCGGATGCCTAGCCTTTTCCTTGTCCTAGCGTTTTTTTTTGTAAACTCCGGTTGTCAGCTGGTTGGATGGCATTATATAATTAAATCTTCGGCCAAAGTAATGAAATGCAAAATCGAACCGACACTTGATTGTGCGTTGGTTAAATCTAGCACAAAACCGACAGCTAACAACGTTGTGATCAGGGCCTAGGCAAGGAATACAGTAAGAGTGAAAATCCTTATGAGGTATTTGCTTCCCACAAGAAATGCAATTGTTAACTTTTTCTGACATTGGTCTGGAGCAAGAAAAAAGTTTCCTCAACGGGGTATTTAGCTTTAATGAAGACTTCGGTTCTGAAATTCAGATTTGAAAATCTCAGGAGTAGGCCAACCGGCACTTGCGAACTGCTTTTGCTTCGGTCACCACGCGGCAAGAAAGACTGAAGAACATGGCTTCGGCTGCAACTTTTATACCCCTGGCGCACTGACGTCAGGAATAGGCGACAGCAACCGACGCCAGACCTAGACTTTGGAATTGTGGCCCGACTGTGGGTAGCTTGCCAGCAGGATAACCCAAGAGTAATGACGGCAACAGTGAAACACGATGAACATCGTCAAAGTTCTGAACATTCGATGATTTAAAGTGAAACCATATATATATATATATATATATATATATATACATATATATATATATATATATAAATATATATATATATATATATATATATATATATATATATATATATACACACTGGAAAATAATAGTGGATGTTCTACTGATGTGCAAGTTTTAAATGCTGTATATACCATGTTCTACA